>NC_086042.1:27524526-27697026 GCF_947568885.1 Cydia strobilella
AAACATGCAACTAAGTACAACTTATATCCTCTTAAACAATACTATATTATATTACTTACTCTGTTCGCAACCATCACGCGTGTCAAAGAATTTCATCATGAGCACATTATTTTACTTTGAATCTTTTGCGGTACGTAATAGATGTGGTTTTCAAATGTGTGTGTTGATGATGACATTTGGAATTAGTTCTGCTTTGAATCGGGCCGGATGTTTGTTAAGATTCCGCGTGGAATTATAGCGATAGCTTTGTCGAGTGCTCGTCCTTCAGGAATTTCCTCGCGTTTCGTCAACATTGCGAGCCTGCGACAATGCGCAAAACTTTAGGTCAACGAACTGAATGGACATTTCTAGCAGAGCAAATTCGGCAAGTTTTCGAATGTTCGTATTCGGCCGAATTATTCGGTTAAAGTCCCGAATATTCGGCAAATATTTTTTATTAAGTATGAGTGTCTTGTAAACGCTCCTTCAGAACATTTCAAATACTTAATATTGTCTTCGGTTACCGCGATAGTTACTCATAAAATAAAACTATGAAAAATATGTCACAATTCCTGAGGCCTGTAAAATGCAATACCCCTCTACAGATTGCAGGAGTGTACAGGCTGGACTGTGAGTGTGGCCTATCATATGTCGGGCAGACGAAACGGAGCATTTCCACTCGGGTGAAGGAACACATAGCTGATGTCAAGCACCGTCGACCTAGGTCTGCAGTCTGTGAGCATGTCATGGATAAAGCCAATCAAGTTTGATAAGCCTCTGGTTCTTGCCAAGGAGAAGCGTTACATACCCAGAATGCTGCGCGAGGCCATTGAGATTAAGAAATATCCAAACTTTAATAGGGAAGATGGCTTTTCTCTACCACCAGCTTGGGATCCTGTAGTCCATCTGATAAAGGAGCAAGCGAGACATAGACTGTGAGACCTTAGTGTTGGATGATGCTGGACATTCTGATGTTTTGAAAAGATGTGTCCCGCCGAGTTTGTTGCCGGTCCCATATCGGGATACCCTCCTACAATTTAGGAGGGAATTAAATCTTCTCGGGTCCGTGGTGTAGGGTTGGAGCCGGCGTTGTTTTTATCGCGTATATATTTATCTTTACTTGAAAATAATTGTAGTGTATAACTAGCCTTATGAACCGATTTTGCATGTACAACCAGCCTTAAAGTTTGTAGTCTATGATTGTTCATTATTTTAGTATGTGGGTATTTTTGCACTTTGTAATTTTTCCTCAGTCACCCGTTGACCACGAACGCTGTAAAGGGTTCGAAACGTCGGGATGTATTATAAATTCAATATACGTGATATAATCCGTTTTCATAGTTTTTTTTTTTTTTTTTCATTCCAAATACTTACTCTCTTCCATCAGGTTGCGTTTTCCCGAATAATTAAGTATTCGGCAAACTCCATATTTCGCCCATCTCTAATTTCTAGCATTTTTAGTGAGTATTAACACTAATGAATGAGGCCACCGCATCAGCCACTGTGCAGATGCCTGTAGGTAGGCCAGGGGAGCCCGATTCAAATCTAACAACTTGTAACGGTTTTGATCTTATTTTGATACGATCTTGAAGACTGCTCACGCTGGTTGGTGCGTGCGAAATATGCGATTACGTCGCTTCGCTACAAGTACATGCGGCCCCACGCGGCCCACACCAATTTTGGTGTCTATTAACCATAGTAGTTGCGCGCACCGCTACGGAACGGACGCCTGCTCGCGCTTGCGCCGCCTAGCGGTCATGTCTGTCGTAATAGACGCATTCTGTTAGAGCAAAGATACCTATAGATATAACTCCGTAATAGATGGATACAGTCTAAGGAAAAAACGTGCCTCGAAAATAACGAAAATTTGACTTTCGATCAGATGGCGCCAGTACCTTTGGCCTACTCTCGTATAGAGGGCGTTGATGGTTTCCTTTGTTATTTAACAATTTTAAAGCATATCAGTGAAAGAACATGGGTCAAAATCATAAAAATAATTAAAGCAAATAAAATAAAAAACATTTATCCATATTTAAATACATTTTATCGTATTTTTATAAATCTTTATTTTTCACGTCGATAGATGGCCGTGAATTTACTGTGGTTACAAAATTTACTATGACAGTACCGCTGTATAATATTATATCCTCTTTGGTTAGAGTGAACCTTCTGTACCAAGTACTATTATTTTATTCTGTGGCGAAATGAAGTGAAAGTTGTGCGTGAGATGCGCGCCAATCACCAAGATGATCGTCAAGGTCGTATCAAAACCAGTTCGAAACCGTAACAAGTTGATAAATCAGAATTGGGCTCCTAGTAACACGGTCGTAAACAATTGGCCATAAATTTGTTGAAAGCAGTTATGTTAATACAACTTTTATGTTATTTTATAGTCGGTATCTACGGTTAATGTTACGCTATTTTATGTTACTTATTATAACACCATCAATTTAACATTCAATTATAAATTAAAATTGCAACACGTTTACGTTTTTGTTAATGGAATGGAATAAAATACAATCACGGTGTACCAGAACCGAGTGGAATATAATAATATAGTTTAGCAATGGTTTAAGTGTCAGTAGACCTACATATACTTTTTTATTTCTTTTAATTCAACCCTAATGCGAATAAAAATGGGGTTGAAAGTTATTACGATTTTTACACTGACGAAGTCGCGGGCAAAAGCTAGTAAACAAAGAAAATCTAATTGATGAAAGCCAAAAGAACTGGTTACATAATTATAACTCGATAGACACCCCCGCACCCTTAAAGTATGGATTAGGGTGGTACAAAAAAATCAAGTACTTAATGAAATTTCCTTTTCCACAAGGTTTTTTTTTTATCCAAGAAACATAGAAATTATCCATACCAAAATGTAGAGCATTAAAACATCATTTAGAGGTCGCTATAAATAAAACAATTCTGCTGTACAAAAATGTATGAAAATAAGTCAACCCATCAATAATTCTGCTTTGGAGATGTTTTAAGGGGCTACCTGAGGTTTTCATCGATTTTTGACAAGTTTTGAATCGTATCTCCTACTTTTGTACTACATATAGAATTATAAGACAAGCGGCTATCGGTTCTTCAATCTTTTATCTCCATTTTTGTCTACCGGATTGTAAAAAAAAATGAATACTTATTTATTTATGATTGTTTTAAACATTGTCTAAAAAAACACTTTTTTCTTATCTCGATTGCTGTGAAAGATCTTACTTATACGAAATCGACATATTTGGGTTTGTCTTAGACGTCTCTAAAAATTTGTCTAAGGTTTTAATTTTAAACTAATTAACACAAAAGTTATGGCCAGAAAACCAGTTTTTTGGCCTAAAATTGTTCAACTTTGATGCCAAATATTTCGAAAACAATGAACTTTGAAGTAAATATGGGATACTATATTGCTAAAATCCGTTGCTGTTAATATGATAAGCTACAAAAAACATTAGAAAACTAAGGGATTCAAATCGAAGGTCATTGGGGCATGGGATCCCCTTAATGGATTTTTATACGTTTTATCTATATACCAGCATATTTTTTACATACCTACTTATAATATAATAAGCGGGTATGTAAAAAATCTGCTGATCGAAATATTTACTTTTGGCTTTTAATACTCTTTATTTAAATACAAGATATATACAGTGGTACTGCGTAAACAAAATTAATAACTAGCTTAAATCTAAAATAGGCAGGCCTTGAGGCATTGTTAGGTAGTTTGAACTTTTTTGTTTGTATGAATGAGATTATAGCAAATCACAAAATCACAGCAACGTTTCCACTAAATAATTAGCAAATGAGTTCGGTACATAGATTACTATTTCATAATAGAATAAAGGGAGCCTTGTGAAGATACAATTTATAGTACCGTAAAACGGGGTGGCTTCCAAATGCAGCGGCGACTTTGAAATTACAGTTTTTAAGCCAAAATATATTTTTATGCCAGATTTTTTACAGTAGGTAATCATCAATATATAGTAATCTAACTAGTTACACGAAATATTTCAGAAGATAATGAATAATGGTTAATTTTATGGCGATTTTAAAACTATCAAAATAACCTAAAATTTTCCTAAAGCCACCCCGTTTTACCGTACTTACTTTTTTCTCCATACAAAATTAGACCACCCTACCTAGTATGGATTAGGTAAAACGACACTTAAGCCGGGCACGGATACACCGCCTTTGCCAAAGGACCTATGTGTTTTAGCAGCCGGTGATCTTAAACCCTTCAAGTCTGCTGTGACATCATGTTAAGACGGCTCGACTGATTCCCAACGCTAACATACAAATCATACAATTCAACAGACTGCTAAATGTATTTTGTGCTTCAGACGAATTAACATGCAATGTATGAATAGGCCGGTATAAATCTCGCAATTTAAATAGAATTTCGGGATTCAATGAAGGATTCACTTCATCCCATCTTTTTTTTTTTTTTTTTTTTCTTTAGGCAACAAACAGTCATATACATCATTTAATAAGCAATGTGTTAATAGACCTTGAGTGCCCTACCTTAATTAAATAATTTCTAATCGAAAGTAGCTAGTGTAGGAGCAGTAAGCGGAAAACAAAGTTATCATTAATTAACAAACTTATCAGTAACTTGAAGTGTATCTATATTCATTCATCCATGTATATGTATGCGTCTTCATACGCATAATAAGGAATAATAATTCTTATTTCAAAACGGTGCAGACCTTTCATAGGTAACTACCTATCACATACAGATGTAGTGCACAATACTTTACCATCGTAATTTCACGGAAACGGACGAACGTGCTAATTTGCTATACTATTTCAGTCAGTCTCACTATCAGTACACAAAGTACTGAGGTTGACTGAAGTAGCATGACAAATACGAACGTTTCCAAGAAAATACGATGGCAAAGAATTTTGCGCTACACCCTAGGATGATATAACCAAACGGAGCCGCCACGTCTGTAATTTGCTGTACAAAAAAGTCTGCCAATTTTTGCAGAGGAGGGGAACGACAAAATAGCCATGTCAGATATAAACGTCAGTCCATTACATTGTATATGACCATTGGCCGACTGTTTTCGACAGAGGGGAATGCCTGTTAATGGCTACTTCGTTTGGTTATCTTCTTCTTTTAAAATTATGGCTTCAGCCCAGTGGGACTATTTCGCCAGTATCAAGGTATTGAGAGGTTTACAAACGACAAAAATTGTACGGTTGTACAAGACAGTGTACGGTGATTTGTTAGCTCTTGTAAATCGATAGCTAGTCTTTACAAGAAGCACGAGGACTACCGGCCGTTGACTCCAAGATGGTGGTTAAACGCGCTTCAAAATTAATTCTCCATTTACTGCACACTACCACATTAGTTTACTGTATAATAAGCTATCGATATTACACTTTAAACAATATTAATAAGCAAAAAACAAAGTAATTAATCACGATGCTAACTATCAAGATGGCGCTCGAACCAAATGACCTTCGTTTGGTTATATCCTTCTAGACTACACCTGTCATCGTAAAGTGCCTTGACAACTGTAGCTGGCTGCTTTGTTAGCCAAGCAGTGTATGTACATGTTGAAAAAAAAACCCGGATGTCACCAACAGATTGGGTGCTTTCATACTTTTTCCTGGTCATCTATAAGAGGCATGCCACACTGGGTCCGATTCGCACGTCGCTCCGAACTTTGAGCGAGACAACGCTATGCGCGTATGATAGCGACGTCCGAATCGGACGCAGTATATTATGGCCCTAAAAGCAACTGCATTTTGGTCCCCTGTTTTGTCGTTATAAAACGTGTCGTTACCGTGCCTTAAGCGAGGTTTAGACTAGCAAGAACTTACATCCAATTTTCATTACATTGCGCTATCTGACAAACATTTTGAATGCAGTTTACCTTAGCAGTCAGCAATGTAACGTAAATTCCATGCAAGTTCTTGCTAGTTTAAACCTCCCTTTATAATAATTAAAATAAAAAGTGACAAAAGTGTTTACGACTACTACGCCTTCGCCTGTATCGCGGGGAAACCGTTACAAATTAATCAACAGAACTAGGTTACAAGTTACAAAACAGGGTTTTCGAATCTATACTGTTTTACCTGCGGCAAGTAGATGGTAAGTAGCGGGAATACCACTCCTGCAGTGCCCTGATAGCCTGCTGCATAAACTTGCCGACGCTGCAGGCTTACAATGGCCCCCGGGCCCTGATACAACAATACCGCCTTGTTGACGCTGCGAACGGCACAATTAAATTAAACATTCATCGACGATCACAGGTTTCGACTTTTTTCTTCGCTGAAAAGCTTAATGGTATGTTTGATATTTTCATTCATCAATTATAATAACCTTTGGGTTAGGGTAATAGTAATAAGTTTTTAATAATTAAATTTTTGGTACAATCTTTTATCGCTGACTGTACTTTTCTTTCCACAGGCAACTAATACTCATCGAGACAATTCTAAAAAACCCAAACACAATTAGGTTTCGTTGTTTTATCACAGAGTCTAAGACCACCTCCTGTCTCCATCATCTGATAATATTGCATTGTCACCCAACTTACATGTGTATGCAAATTTTCAGCTTCATTAGAAGTCGGGAAGAGGGTCAAATTTAACTTGTAAGATTTGACCCGTACAAACATAGTTACATAAGTACATACTTACATATTAGGTATATTGCATGTTAATAAAAAGCTTGTAATAATTAAAATTTGATATTTCACCACACAGAAGCGATCGCAATACCCGGGCGCCAACCACTTGCCAGTGCATCTGTTACATTGATTTGGACACCACATTATGTAACTAACCTAAAATCCGTAACACACTACCGCACCGCACCGTGACCTTTGTGCGGTGCGGCGCACCAGTCGATAGTGTGTAAGGCGGTCGCCGTACGTGCGTTAAGAACGCAGCTATAAGTTAGAGCGAGAAAGAAATATTGTGACGTGGTAGTCTGTTACGACTTTAAGATCTAACTGTGAACCCAAGCGAAATGTCTGTTTTAACGTATGGCCCTCTACTGCCTCTATTAGTGTAGAAAAGTCCCCACGTGTATTATCGGCTTGAGCTCGTCTCGCTTCTTGCTTTGCGTCCAGGGTGCCTTGCCAAGATGCCGACCATTTGCGCTAGGACAAGGAAACGCTGTATCTCTATCGCACTAATATGTAAGAGTGATATAGGAACAGAAAGCGTTTTTGTCTAGCGCAAACGTTTGGTATCATTGCTAGGCTCCCAGCTCCTTGTGACGCTCATCTTCAAACGCCAATCGGACCTTCGTGCTGCTTTCGCCTCTCAGAGGGCTCTATGTTGCATATCTTCACCTTCTGTTCTGCTTCCATGAATACGTGATAAGCGCGACCATAATAGTGTTAGTATATATTACACCTTAGTTAGGACAATGTCTCAGCTCAGCATGCCGCCATTTTTCCTGTAACGTGCTGTGCTGTAAGGTAGATTTATTCAGTTACTTTAACATACTTTTAAAAAATATTAGACATTTTAGGTATCCTCTACAAAAAATGTAGGTACCTACATACTTCACTATTGCGCTGTGAATTAAATGAATTAACAATTTCTTTCTCCCAGCCAGGAATCAAGCAGAGTATTACACTGTCAGACAACAACTGGCATTTAATTAATTAAAATAATTTTACAACCAAATGGAGGCGCAATCCGATTCCCATTTAATTATCATCTCATTGCCAGGCCGCTAACTATCAGCAGCCGAATGATAAAATATTAAACGAATTATAAAATACGCAAATCCGATATTAAATTCATATGTCAGTTCCCCCAACAGAGGATTTCATTCGAAAAACCGCATTGATGCGACGCAAAACGGAACGTTCCAAGTCTTTACCCACTTTACTGAATATTCAACTTACGCACTTTGACTTTAGGGTTGATTTTCGTGTGTGTACAAAGGGTTATGTTGCTAAGCTAGGAGCTTACGGCTTATAGGTCGGCGACAAAAATGGGAAAACGGTGACAAAAGGCTGAGAGCCGTGATAGCGGGATGAAAGCGTGGTGGGTGTTGCGCAGGGCTGGCACCGTCGGGGAAATCTTCTTCATTTTTTTTCCACACATACAATTATCATTACAGGATGAACCCAATGCGATAATTTAGCAAAAAATTAAATATATAAACATACAAAATACAAGTACCTATGTCTAACAAACCATTTCTTCCTACATAACTACTTATTCAATATAACAAATAGTTAATAATGCTACTTTCGTGAATTCACTCATCGTACATGAGAATATTACGCTAGCGACCCGCCCCGGCTTCGCACGGATGCAATGCTGATGTATTTATACATACAAACCTTCCTCTTGAATCACTCTATTAAAAAAACCGCATCAAAATCCGTTGCGTAGTTTTAAAGATCTAACCATACATAGGGACAGACATACAGAATTACAGACAGCGGAAAGCGAGTTTGTTTTATACTCTCTGATCTGATCTGATCAATATCACAGGAAACTATCGCTCATGCGATACTTTCATCCCGATGTCATTTTTGGTACCTTGAAACCACCCAACGTTCTAAAACTATGGTTCAAAACTAACTCGAATATCTTCGTTCTGGTATGAATATTGCAATTCTGAAGGGCACTCCACAGTCTCCACACTCGTGCGCAAATCGCGGCTTCGCGCCGCGTAGTCTGGTCTGGACTTCTGGAGCGCGCTTAAGGCAAAACATTTTCACAAAAGGAAGAAAAAACGGTAATCACTAAAAAGAAGATTGATCAATACCAAGTACCAATATACTTAACCCTTTGAACGCTGCGCCTGTTGTGTGCATCGTGCATCGTGCGCCTTATTGGAACGCATGAAGGTATATTATGCTGTAGCTGCGCGCGTCAACCGGCAATCAAAGGTTTAATTTAATTATAGTTGGTCAAACCAAATTGTCAGTAAATAAGAACAAAAAAAACTATACTCATCCTTTTCTTTTGGGTGCAATTAGTACTAGTGTAAGACAAAGACAGTATGATTCTCTCTGTATATGTTTGAAATGAGACAGTCCTTTGACGAACTATACCTGTTCAACTTGTGGACTATAGTTGTAGTCTCAAACTACTAAGAAGATATGGTTGTAGTACTGGGGCCCTATTCGAGATGCACAACTGTCAGTTTCGGCTTCAACATCAGTTCAACAGTGGAATGAATCATTTGTTCATCAACTGTGGAAAGTATCATTTGGTTGTACACCAAAACTCATTCATTGAAAAAATTATGCAACAAAAATCAACTTTGTTTTCTTACTACTATACGGTTTAAAATGGCTCTGAACTCTGCGTGGTTCGGTTTGGTTTCGTTGTCACCTAACTGTGGATTGCTAATGTCAAATTTACCTATTTGACAACACACGATTTCTTCCATTCAACTGAAGTTCAACACGAAACGTCACTTAACGCATGTCGAATACCGCTCCAGGAATAGTTGGGTGGTTTTATGTACCTACTTTTACGGTACCAGCTTTTACATCAAGCGAGAGCGACACATATTAAGCGCATGTGATAAGTGATAACCCTACGTTCTGCGGAAAAATTGCAAAAAGTCTCTGTCGCGATATTGGCCCCGCAAGTTCAATTAACGGGCCGCATTCAGCGCGCTCGGGCTTCAGCTTCACACGTCGATACCCGCTAGCGTTTGTACCAGATTGACTGTTTATATGTTCGTTTTTATTTGTAGATATTTATAGGTTTTTGTAATATTCCTCAAAATCTCATACCTACATGTTAGATAAGAGAGAGATGAGGATTTTGATGATTCACGCAGCGCATTCGATCCGAACGGTGCTTCAAGGCGGACATAATATATGTGGTATTTTCTATAAAAAGGGACCTTATTGTCGATGGCGCTTACGCCATTATAAAGGATTCTCCGATATAAATACAATGCCGCGCGACGTTGTGCGGTGTAATTAAATGCCATCGACAATAAGGTCCCTTTTCATAGAAAATGCCCCATATTGCTCTGTTACTCAGTCTACGCCATTGAAGTAAAATAGAAAACTTCGCGCAATTTGCCTTCGGTGTTCCCGGTAGGCCCTTAGCATTTGTAATTCGTAAAACAGATTGACTCCATTATCTTCCTCGCGTTGTCCCGGCTTTTTGCCACGGCTCATAGGAGCCTGAGGTCCGCTTGGCAACTAATCCCAAGAATTGACGTAGGCACAAATTTTTACGAAAGCGACTATTACTAGGGGAATCTAATAGCCTTATTGGGTCTACAAACTATAGTCATTTGTTTTATAGTTTGTCAAAGGACTGTCTCATTTCAAACATTGACAGAGAATCATACTAAGTAATCTTTGTCTTACACTAGTACTAGCACCCAAAAGAAAAGGATGAGTATAGTTTTTTTATTCTTATTTATTGACAATTTGGTTTGACCAACTATACCTCACGTGCTAATATTGATACGTATACCCGAGCAAGCGAAAGATTCCACAATTGAACCACGAGCGTATCGAAACTTAAACGTTATGAGCTTACGACTCTTTGAGTGTTTCAAGGCACGAGGGTTATACAAATTTTGCCACCGAGTGAAACACAACATTTTTCACCACACCAACACAAGGAAAATACTATCTGTAAAATATCAAACAAAATCAAAGCAAATCGATTCAAAATTAATGTTATTAAATATTTATAATTCATAATCATCATTTAAAAGTCTTCTACCAGCAAGCATAAGAAAACAATTCAAAACTTGCATTTGATTACTTTATTGCCTCACATGTGAATAAAATGCAACTTTCTTATCAGTTTTTGAATAATCAAGAGAGCCGTAACCAGCTGAAAATCGTCAACTGATTGTGTGAAATCTTTCTAAATCTCTATTTTCATATTTTTGAACCTACGCCACGGTTCAAAAATTAGCGCTAGGCACCACATTTTTATGGACTTTCGGGGAGTTAATATATATAGATATTTCTGAAAATATTCTCTTTATAAAAATAGCGTTTTCACGACCCCTATTCGTTCGTATGCCGCGGTCGGACAGAATCAAACATACCCATTACCCAACTTGTTAATAAAGAAGGCGCGAAATTCAAATATTTCTATGGGATTTCCCATCTAGATCTTCGCGCCTACATTTTTTAAATTAACCGCCTTTTTCTACTGACAAAGTGGCTGTGCCAGAGTGTAGCATGGAAGCTCCTGTCGCCATATACATAGCAAAGTTTCAACAATGTATAGTGCCCTCCACACTCGCGTTCGCGGCTTCGCGCCGCGTAGTCTGGAGCGCGCTTATGCTATGTAATGGCTTACACGAATGTACGTGATCGCCACAACTATAACTAGATAACGGGTCGAAAAATGCACCGTTTCATATGATAAACTCAGACCAAGATTACTTATTAGTATGGATTGGGCATGAGTGGTAGGAGGGGTAGTCTTTTAATGTATCTTTCACTCGTGCTAGTACTAGCGTAAGACAAAGACAGTATGATTCTCTGTCTATGTTTGATAAATTAATAATAGGCTTAAAAGACTTGTATCCAGGCCGAAACTGTTTAAAAAATCAGTGATAATTGTCAATGACATTTTGACATTACTGACCCTGAGTGACACTGACATGACTGGCACAACAACATAATAATTTTGTATGTGTTTTGTATCTACTTGTTTGATTATTTTTATTTTTCCATAGTGCAAGAAAGATAAAAAGCTATCATTAGCTGCAGTCTTCCGGTTCTACTAAACACTGGTAAGTGGTAAGCATGATACTGCAAATTTTATTTACCTATATGGTCCAAATACGAGCTGAGCTGACTGAAGAATGATTTGCAAAAGCCGGTCACAACTCACAATTTATTGCAAAAATACAGCGTTGATAAGATAAAAAAAAAACATCATTTAAAAAGCCTGTGACTATCACTGAGTATAACGTTGTTATTAGTCTCAGGTGATAATATATTGCTATAGCTTGTACTTTATTTCAGGGAGTTTAGATCGTTGTGAACAGGAAAGTCAGGAAGTCAGCAAACATGAAGAATAAGAAAGAAAAGGCAAAAAAATCTGCACCAAAGCAAGAAAAATCCTTGACCGTAAGTAATTATTTTGTTCGGTGTTCTGTCAGTTTGCTATTTCTCCCCAAAAAGTATAGTAGGTACTTACCTTATTTAATGAGATCTTAAAATATTGTAACTACAACTAAGGTCTGTTTTTTTATCCCGTAGACTAAAATCATAAAATGACGTTTCATGTGTAAGACGTGACATTTCTTAGTACCACATGAAATGTCATTTTAGTCTACGGAATAAAAAATAGAATTTAGATTCACTTTTCATACATGTGTCGTGGTCAAAAATCGCAGATTCAAACCTCCCTTGTGCTGTATAGCCTTGTAACACTTGTAAGTCCCTGTGTACTTCTACTTGTACAAAGTACACATTATAATAATAATAATATTCTTTATTACAACCATGGTATTCATACAATTGTTATAAATATAGTTTCAGTACCTCATGGACTCTGATTAGTTCATAGAAAATCATATATTTTAGCAACTGTATTTTACAATATAAACTAAATCTTAATCACCACTGTGTGCAAACTGTCAGAAGACTGATGACTTGTCTCACGTGTTGTTGGAATGCGTCCGGAATTCGGACTTGAGAAAAAGAATTTTTGGTAGTCTGGGCTCCATGCACAATGGACAGATCAATTGTTGGTTGGCAGAGCCTATATCGGACAAAGCAATCAGTGTTTACCACTTTATTGACCTCTCCCTTGAGTAGGGAACTATGATAGCACCCATGAGGCAGAGATGTTCACCTAGAGTGTCCAAAGCCTCCATAAAAACCAGATAAAAAAAATAAAAAAATATATAAAATCTACAATTTGTTATTTAAATTGTGGTAGCTACATTTCAAATATCATCGTTTGTAAACTCTGATACTGCATAATATCCTGCTGGGTTCTGTAACACAGGAAATTATGTACATTTTTTAAAATAATAAATGAATATTTCTATTATTTCAGCTAAGATACATAGTGTTCACAGTACTAACTGTACTTCCCGTTGCTGCAGCATACTGTGTGTTCTACTTTTTTGCCACTCCTCCGCCTATGCCGGAGATGGACCTCAAGACTTGGTGGGGTCCGTACCCCATCAGTCAGAAACCTGATGTATCTATCAGACCATTCAAAATTGAATTCTCTGATGTGGTAAGAAAATTTTCTATTATGCTGTGAATTTGACTGTTGAATTACATTTTCCCTAGTAAATCATTCGTCCCACCTTACTTCTATTGCAAAAGCAAAGTGCAATTTGGGCAAATTGATAGTACCAATAATGTTAAAACTGACCATGAACTGTTTATCAGTGGCAGCATGTTACACAAATACCATTGGAAAACCTAAGTTGTCGCCAAATATGTAAAAACTGGAAATAGAGTTCTAGAGACGCTATAGTGCTACATTATGAAATGACTTATACATTATCTGTGCTTCAGATAGTGAACGACCTAAGAGAGCGTCTGCTCCACCGGCGTCCCTTCACCCCTCCCCTTGAAGACGCCGGCTTCACCTACGGCTTCAACTCTGACTTCCTGACTCGAGTACTCGACTTCTGGCAGAACAAGTATGACTTCAAACAGCGGGAGCAGTTCCTGAACCAGTACAGTCAGTTTAGGACTAACATACAGGGCTTGGACATACATTATGTGCATGTTAAGCCGAAGGTTGATGGTGATTTGAAGGTAAGATGGTACAAAGAAGTGTAATGAGAGTTGAGATATAGTTTCACTTGTTTTGATCTTGAGGCTTGGCAATCATGTTCACTATTATTTGAAAATTATGTTTAATATAGGCCAAAAACTATCAGTAATAATGACATTACCATATTTAATTTAAAGTCAAGTGATAACACTGATAACTTTATTGTACCTACATACACATCTAAGGTTAAAATACAATGCAAACAAGAAGGAAATAAGAAAAGAAAGAAGAAAATACTTAAACCTTTTAACCTAACCTTGATAGGATTGAATTGATATGAAGCAAAGTGATAATAATATTTTAGTTAATTAATAGTTTAGTTATTTTAATTAGTTAGTAGCTTGCAAAAAATTTCTGACACAAGCTTGCAAAATTTCATCCAACTGAACACCTTAAGGGTCCCCGGCTAACTCGGATCTCCATACAAACGTAGTTAGAAACTTTGTACTTAATAGGATAAGGTATATCTATGTCTGAAATTAGTTTATGTAGCTTCAGATACCATAGTAAAAAAAATACAGTGAATTTAAGTTTCTCATACAAAAATTGTTTTTGCTCTATTTCATTTGTTTTATAATTTGGAGCTATATAAACTAATTACAGACCTAGATATACCTCATGTCATTGTATGTGCAAAGTTTCATTACAATCTCACACGTAGTTTTAAAATGAGAACGAAACTCCTTTTGTATAGGAACTATAGGAAGGTGAAATTCGGCCGAGCTTGCCGGGGACTTGAACTGGTTAAAGTTCAAATATTTGAGTTATTTACAGCCAGTGGTAGTGCCGCTTCTTCTCCTACACGGCTGGCCGGGTTCAGTGCGAGAGTTCTACGAGATGATACCTAAACTGACCACGCCGCGAGCTCAGCCCGACTTCGTCTTCGAGCTGATCATACCCAGTCTGCCTGGCTTTGGCTTCTCACAGGTAAATTATAACTAGTCTGTTGCAGTGGCACTATTGTACGGCTTTTTTTATGATATAGGAGGCAAACGAGCAGACGGATCACCTGATGGAGCGATTACCGCCGCCCATGGACACCCGCAACACCAGAGGGGTTGTGAGTGCGTTGCCGGCCTTTAAGATGGTAGTACGCTCTATTCTTGAAGGTCGTATCGGTACGGAAATACCGCAGGCGACAGTTCATTCCACAGTTTAGCTGTGCGAGGCAGAAAGTTTATGGAGAAACGCACGATCTGCCACTAGTCGCCGGTCGCAGGGTCAGTTGCACCAAACCGTCTGTCACTGTTTAAGAGTTCGCTATGTTTTATTGTATGGGAAGTGTCTTAGTTCATTGCTGAGTGACATTGATATATTCGCCAATTGCTGTTGGTGCAGTTGGCCGTAATAAATTCGACAGCGCCCGAACTCACTATGCTCAAAACACAAATTTTTGTTTTCTCACCTGACTCTCATAAGATCATACCCTCATAGGTACATCACACATTGAACAGTATATGGTCTGAGTTTCTGATATCCCCGTTCCAAATCCTATAGCTATTTCGTGCTAAGTTGAAACTTTAAAACAATGAATTTCTTTTTTTGTCCAGGGCGCCTCTAGAGCCGGCCTGGGCCCAGCAGAAATTGCCGTGGTACTCCACAACCTGATGCAGCGTATAGGCGTACCGAAGTACTACATCCAGGGCGGGGACGCGGGCCACGCTATAGGATCGCACATGGCAACATTATTCCCGGAGAACGTGCTTGGGTTCCATACAAACTTCCCTGTGCTATCGTTCAACCCGTACGCGCATCTTTATAACTTTTTAGGTAAGTACAGTAGCCTAGTCAATTTCATAGTGTAATATGGCATTCTTGTTTGGGGTAAAGTTGTTAGACTGGAACAGGTACTTGCATAGTGTAAGCCTTAGCCACAGCACTGTTCCCAGACAATTTCATACAAACTTCCCCGTACTTTCCTTCAACCCGTACGCGCATCTTTTTAGATAAGTAGATTACCTACACATTTTTATCCTAGTTACTTTTATATTGCATTATCGTATGGCATTCTACTTCGGGGTAAACTGGCTGATCTAAATTAGGGTACCTATAGAATACGAAGCAGAATGCGTGATAGGCTCGGATATTCCTATATCTCTAATAATTGTTTGTCTGCACTAGTTCTGAGATTATGAAACTAAAATTTACTCATGCTCTATCTCAGGGGTTCCCAACTGTGCGCCGCGGCGCCCTGGTGCACCGTAGACAGTAAAGAGGGGCGCTGTGAGGCTATGCTCCTCGCCATGTTACCTAACTATTTTAAATATATCAAGATTAAATTTTAAACTTGCAAGTGCGCCCTGGACTGAAAAAGATTGGGAACCCCTGCTCTATCTATTTAAAGATTGTTCTGAATTAGTTCTGCGATGAGTCAACTCAAATTGAAATGTTGTACAGGTCAGTTCTGGCCCAGCCTCGTGGTGGAGCCGGAGCTACAAAGCCGGATGTACCCATGGGGAGAGAAGACCAAACACCTCATCGAGGAGTCCGGATACATGCACATCCAGGCTACCAAACCGGACACTATTGGTGCGATATATTTTATTAATACATTTTTGTTGAAATTAGGTACCACGTTTATTATTTGCTCTACAAATAAGCCTCAGTCTATTATTTTTGTAGTAAATTTTTCAATAAGCAACTTTCTTTCAGCAGGAGATGAAACTTGTTTCCAAATGAAATCATCTGTACGGAATATTTTGTTGTCTTTGAAGTTGTAGTTTGGATAGCTGTCGGGATTGTTTTGACAATCTGTAATAAGTTTTAAAACCGACAAAATACGGTTCGGCTCGCGGCAACGAATTTGCCTCGTGTCGCATGCCTCAGGTTGAGGCAGCGTCTCCACTTGCGCGGCCTCGGAGGACTCGACCCGAGGCGGCCTCTAGTGGATACGTGGCTTATGAACTTTTTGTGTCCCAGGTACGGCACTGACCGACTCCCCAGCCGGCCTGGCCGCGTACATCCTGGAGAAGTTCTCCACGTGGACCGACCCGGCCTTCAGGAAGGCTGGCGACGGCAACCTGCTCTCCAAGTTCTCACTGACGACCCTGCTTGACAACGTCATGATCTACTGGGCTTCGAATAGCATTACTACTTCCGTGCGACTGTATGCTGAGACATTTGCTCGAAAGCAGCAAAGTCTGAGGCTAGATGAGTAAGTATGATCTTTCCGCCTTGAGGAAAACTATGGCATCCAGTTCAAGTTCTCATAGACGACCCTGCTTGACAACGTCATGATTTACTACTTGGACTTGGACATATTTTTGAGCCATTTGTCTGTATCGATATTTTTGCCTTCGACTGTACAAATAATTGTGTCTCTTAACTTCAAACTCCGATAAATCCATCTGTCAGATTATGCGGTTTTGGTATTAAGAAAAGGCAATAGGGTAGATATTTGCTGAGAGCGTGGAATGGATTTATCCGATTAAGTATTAGCACTACTAACAAACTAACCAAATCCACAATCTGCTTACCGATTTTTTTAACTCCAAGGCACCAACCAACCCACCAACATAGACGGCTAAAAGTGGTTAAGGTAAATCTCCACGGGTAGCAAGACACCACTCATATCTTAATCTGACACGCCCGGGTAAATCCAAAAAAATCCCCTCTTGGGCATCTCCTACTGGGTAAACGATTGATTAACCAGATTCATGACTGTTATCCACAGGGTTCCAACCGAGGTGCCGACGTGGGGCATCAAGTTCAAACACGAGCTGGTATTCCACCCGGACCAGTTCCTGAAGCTGAAGTACAAGAACTACCTGCACAGCACCGTAGTAGAAGCTGGTGGTCACTTCGCAGCCTTAGAACACCCTGATATCTTGGCTGATGATGTGTTTGAAGCTGTGGAGGTGTTCCGGCATTTCCATGCGAGAAAGTAAGTCTAGCAAAAGAGGTGTACAGTGTAAAAACAAATCGTGCCTCAAATTTTAAAATATGGCGCAGTATGGCACAGTATAGAATTTAGTATAGAGGCGTATTGTCAAAGTAAATTTTGTAAGCACAGTAAATTTACTGCCATCTTTCGACACAGGATTAAAACTTTTAGAACGCCATTTGACTTTGTTCCTTATTCTTTCACTGAAATGTGTTAAAATTGTAAAATATCAATCGGTATCGCCATCTACAGGAGTACAGGCCAAAGGTATGGCGCCATCTTTTCGAGCATAAATTTTTCTTGATTTTCGGAGGCACGTTTTTATCTTTTACGGAGCTATATACACGGTGGCTAAAAAATAAGCGCATTCCCGTTGCCAGGGTCGTTTTGGGATTATAGTTAGTGAGCAACTTTTACTATGGGACCAACCCCGAAATCGGGAAAAAAAATTTGGCTGTTTCATTCATTTTGACTGATCCATTTTCTATGGGAGGGTACATTTTTTTTCGCGATTTCGTGGTTGGTCCCATAGTAAAAGCTGCTCAGTATAATATGGTTTAATCCTAAAACGTGCCTGGCAGTAGGAACGCACTTATTTTTTAGCCACCCTGTATATCTTTGCTTTGATGTAAATAACAAGTTATTTAATTTTACAGTAACCCAGAACAAAAACCGAAGACAATCTACGACTTCACAGTAAAAGACATCAACGGCAAAACCTTAAAACTGGACAAATACAAGGGCTACGTTTTAATCATCGTCAACGTAGCCTCGCAATGCGGATACACCGACAACCACTATAAAGAACTCAACGAGCTATACGACAAGTACGCAGAGAGGGGTCTTCGTATACTGGCCTTCCCTTGCAACCAGTTCGGTGGCCAGGAACCAGGGAGCTTGAAAGACATCCAAACCTTTGCTAAAAACAAAGGAGCTAAGTTCGATTTGTTTGAAAAAGTAGAAGTAAACGGGGAGAATTCTCATCCGTTATGGAATTTTTTGAAGGAGGTTCAAAGTGGGACGCTAACTAATGCTATAAAATGGAATTTTTCTAAGTTCATTGTGGATAGGAACGGGGTACCTGTGGAACGGTTTGGGCCGAGCACTAACCCGTTGGAGCTGGAAACGTATTTGGCTAAGTATTGGTGATGGGTTTTGCCGCTCGAACGGTTACGGGTCATTTAGAGCGTCCGCTAGGTGGCGCGGTTGCACATAGCGTTGCGAGTCCAGTAAATAATGTCCTTAGGATGCTGTTAAGGCTGCCGAGGCACTGTCACAGAATAAGTAATAGTATTATCATACAGAACGGCCGCGCCCCGCCCCGCCCCGACTCGAATGCCCTCGCCCCGCGACACCAGATTGACGGCCGTTTGCCGGCCGCTCAGTACTATTTTTAAGCAACACTCACACTATGACGCGTGTATAGACGTGCCGTTCACACATAGAAACGCAAGTGATTTTTGACGTATAGCGTGTCCGCCCTGTGGCACTAGTGCGTCAGGCATGTTCGCCGAAACGCGAACGGAGGACTTCTATGCCATTAGACGGAAGAGAATGGCCTCATTGCGACGTGTGCGCGGCAGCAGTAGCACTAACAGCATGCTAAGGGCGTTAGCCGAGCGTCTCGACTGCCCGCTCATTAGGTACTGAACAGAAGTAGTCATTGGTAGGTCTAAGTAGATATAGGTTACTAACATAATATTAAGGCTAAAATGTTACTAACAAAATATGGATAGCTTTGGTCTGAAATAAAGATTTTTTTAAAGAAAAATTGTATGAGCATTGTTAACTGGCGCGGAAGCGTGCGACGTATTTTACCTGGGCGTTTTCTAAAATAAATACTGAAAACCTGATTATTTCAAATCTGGACATTCTTGGGCTCATTCTACTGAGAATCGACAGCGTTCTCCATCCTGCCATTAAAAAAAGATGTCCCAAAATGTCCATTCCGTTACGTCACGTTTTAGTCTGAATTTTTTTTTCACGTAAGTATATGCGTGACGTAGTTGTATGTACAATTTTCATACAAATTTTTGGGACATTTTTTTTATCATCAGGTTTAAGATGCTAGTGATTCTGAGTTTAAATAACCCAAAAACACCAGAATCTGTAAGAATCAGGTTTTCAATATTTATTTTAGAAAACGCTTACCTACAATGGCACCCGCTCCGTGCGTTAATAAGAGTATCTCGATCCAATGTACAATAGGGTAATTGCCAATTTTTTTATGGTATCAGACGATCAGGTTTGTTTTAAGGATCAAATGTTTGTATGGGACCCATTGTCTTAAAGCAATACAAAAGTCACAAATGATGGTCAAAGTCTGGCACCCGCACTTTACTGAGCAAACGCTCTAACAAAATGGCAACACATCGTGACGTCACTGTGTCACTGCTTAGAAGCCGTTTCGATGTATGGAAAACAAGGAAATTGAGATTTTGTCGGTGAAATGTTGCGTTTATGTATATTATTGCAATACAATGTGTTTTTAAATAAAATGTAAGGAATCGAAAGGTACCGTTATTTTCTTCCTATTTGAAAGTAAAAAAAAAGTTTATAAACTTGGGTCTTGTATTTTTTAATTATTCCCAAATATTTTTTAAGTTCCAGTTTATTGTGATAAATTGCTTTTTTTTCCTATTTGAATGTAAAAAAAAGTTTATTTCTAAACTTAGGTCTTGTATTTTTTAATTATTCCCATATATTTTTTAAGTTTCCAATTTATTGTGATAGATTGCTCATTCTCTATCTATTTAACTAGATTTAGGTATAAAATTCCACATGTGTCAATTACCCTATTATTTAACGAGCAAATATTTGTCATCTTGGAAACTATACTGAAACACACCCAACTTGTCAGTAGAAATTGCCGCATTTTTCTACTCACAAGGTCGCTGTGCCAGAGTATAATATAAGTAGCGTTACCCGCGTTCTCACTTAGTGTACTCAATCTGAGCAAATGTTTGCTCTTCCCGTTCACTGTTTGAGCAAGTGTTTCCATTTACTGAAAGAACGATTGCTCGCTCAAAACTGTGCAAAACTGTGTGTGTGTGTGTGTGTGTGTGTGTGTGTGTGCTGTGTGTGTCAAAGCTGTGTAGTGTAAATCTCATTCAATAGCGTGACGCTGACGTGACATACGCGTTTGCGTTAACCAAGGGCCTGACAATGGCACTCTTTGATAGAGAAAGATAGTCTTATTGCGATTCCAATAAGAGGAAAGAGAAAATAGTGCCATGCTTTGTCCTTATCACCGACCGGGTGGCATCATAGGTAGGAGGCGATGGCGAAATACTTATAAGAGTGAAAGAGAATCCTATGCTGCCCAAATTCTATATGAATATTCTTTCTCTTACCCCCGGTCGCTCGGTGGCGCGTCTGTAACTACTTGTATATACTATGTCTATGGCGTTAACCTTCTCGACGCCGTGTCAACCACAAAAGCTGTCACAGACGCCACGTCACCGAAGTGTCAAAACTGAAATTGAACTTTATGCACATGCACGTGGGTATATGTTGCTCTGTGTTCTTTAACCGATTAATCCATCTTTGGCGTTGGACCTGGGGTGCCGATATATCCGTCATTGACGTCGAAAAGGTTGTCTCATTTTGTATGGGATTTTGAACGTTTTGGAAACTCAAAATCCCATACAAAATGAGACTTAACGCAAACGCGTATGTCACGTCACGCTATCAAATAAATTTACACTAAGGGGTTCATATTAACACTAAGTGAAAACGCGAATTTACGAATACGAATAATGCTATCCGATTCTCATGTATGAGATGCTCGTACCATAAATGGGACAAAAGTCATTGTCAAAAGGCTACTATGTAGTCATGATTCTAGATTTTTTTACCTTTTTGACGCCAATGACGGATATATCGGCACCGCACGTCCAACGCCAAATACGGATTAATCGGTCAAAGACCACAGAGCAACATAGACTTACGTGCATGTGCATAAAGTTCAATTTCAGTTTTGACACTTCGGTGACGTGGCGTCCGCGTGACAGCTTTTGTGTTTGACACGGCGTCGAGAAGGTTAATAATAAACCTATAGGGTGAATTAGACTAAGGCCAATATGGTGTTTATTATAAGTTTAATATCGTGGTGGTAGTCGTTAATATGGTGTTTAATATCGTAAAAATATGAACCAACACACAGGTTACTATGTAATGTAAAGTTAAGTATAATATAATAAAAACGGAACCTATTTAACTGTAGGATTAAGTAAACTTAAGTAGTATTACCTCGAAATGAAAAGTAAACCAAATGTTATCAAAGTTTCTTATGAGCATTTTTTCTCCGTTTATTTTGAACAGTTTGCTTGACGCAAACAGATTATGGAGGTATACAGTACTGTATACCAATCAATGTATACAGGATGGCTAAAAAATAAGTGCATTCTCGTTGCCAGGGAGGTTTTGGGATTATACTGAGCAACTTTTACTTTGGGACCAACCACGAAATTGCGTTTTTTTTTTAACCCACCCATAGAAAATGGACCAGCCAAAATGTATGAAACAGCCAAATTTTTTGTCGCGATTTCGGGGTTGGTCCCATAGTAAAAGTTGCTCAGTATAATCCCAAAACCTCCCTGGCAACGGGAATGCACTTATTTTTTAGCTACCGTGTATATTCTGTATATTTAAGTGAAATATGCATTTATTTACATCAAGGTAAGGCATGTCAACACCAAGTTGTGGTGCTCTATTTCGAAGTTTCGTCAAAAAAAAAAAAACGAAAATGTCACTAAACGGCCTCGGCATACCTTGCCTTAATCAGTAATAGCCAGATTGACGAAACTGGAAATAGTTATTTGTTATACAAGGGTGCAAAGTTGTATTTTACCCGCGAGTGTAGAATAGAAACACGAGCAAGCGAAAGGATTCTATAGGTGAACCACGAGCGAAGCGAGTGGTTCTAAAATAGAATCCTGAGCGTAGCGAGTGTTTCAACACACGAGAAGTAAAATACATTTGCGCCCGTGTGTAACACAAAACTTTTCACCTCACTATAGCGAGGAAAGTGCAACATCCACAGGCGTTAGATCATCTTCATCACTGTAATCACTCATTTCTTTACGATATTATAACAGAAAACTCTGGAAGTTGTGTATTTTTACGCGAGTCGGTGAGAAAAGGTTTTAAGTAAAAAAATTGTTGACAATGTTGACATTTCTGATGTATGAAATGTCAACGATGCGTTTTGAAATTGCATCGACTCAACTTGTGCGTTCAGAATTATATTTAACATCATTATAAAAAACAAACGTTCCTTATGGAATTTTAAGGTTTATGACTTAAAATCATTAAATAAAGCTAAATTTGGTATTTTTTATTAGATTCTCAAACCATTTATTTAATGATAATTAATATCGAACGAACCATTATCATGAGCGTTTTACGTTTTGTTATCTGTCAAGCTACTTAAACACGCTCCATCCAAGGTCAAATTACTTTCCCCACTAGTGGATAAAACGCGTTTTTCCCCGCTTGTATTGAAGGATAAACGGCAACTTTCCGAGCTAGTGAGGGGAAAAAAATCTTGTTTGGTCGATTTGACCTAAGAGGCCCACTGACTATCAATCCGCCGGACGATATCGGCCTATCAAATTTTTTTTCTAACTGACAGGCCGATATCGTCCGGCGGACTGATAGTGTGCCCCTTTACTGGTTTGATATATTTTTTTTCTTGTGTACAAGAGCAATAAACATGTTTTTTATGAAAAAGCTTTACTTCTTATTTCGGCTACCTACAGTGGACAGGTTACGTAAAATACTATTAAACTGGATAATACAGAATATTAAAATTAGGGGTATTACTGCAATGTTCTGCCGCCAGAGTTCAGCACTTGCACAAATTGTAAACCATAGAGTATATAAACTTTTAAATACATACTATGCCTTAAACAGTTTTTTGTCAAGTTTTCACTATGACATTGATGCATAAAGGCGGTTTGTTTACAAAGGCCTACCGCGAAAACCGAAATTTGTGTTTCGCGATAGGCCCTCTGTTTATGCTAGTGGCGCCCTCTACGCAGAGTTTTGCGTAATATTCACTAAAAGCTCAGCACAGAGGGCGCGGTAGTAAAATGGTTCCGAGTGAAGTGACATGTGAGATTTCGTGACAATTGGATACATAGATAAGACGTAATTAATGAAACAAAAAAGAAAATTTCTTGTTTATTAAATGTGTATATCGTATATCCCATGAGTCGCAAAGGTTTAAATTTGCCAGACAAATAAGGACCCTAAACTATTACAATTTGAATTGAATTTTGATTGTCATTTTGGACGCGATATCAAAAACCGGCCAAGTGCGAGTCGGACTCGCGCACGAAGGGTTCCGTACCATTACGCAAAAAACGGCAAAAAAATCACGTTTGTTGTATGGGAGTCCCCCCTTAAATATTCATTTTATTCTGTTTTTAGTATTTGTTGTTATAGCGGCAACAGAAATACACCATCTGTGAAAATTTCAACTGTCTAGCTATCACGGTTCATGAGATACATCCTGGTGACAGACGGACAGGCAGACGGACTGCAGAGTCTTAGTAATAGGGTCCCGTTTTTACCCTTTGGGTACGGAACCCTAAAAACAGACAAATTAATTTGCTTAGGGTGGTATTCCACTTGTCAAATGTGCATTGCATCTCACTCTCTCATTAAGCAAAATGTTAGTAACAAATACACATTGGACCAAGATATAGTACAGGTGGTATACCAATCTTAGGTAATAAATTTTAAAAACAATCCTAAGTTTGCTTTATATTTTTATGGCTTATTTTTGTATCATATGTAAAAATTTGTACATCTAATAAAAACCGGCCAAGTGCGAGTCGGACTCGCGCACCGAGGGTTCCGTACTTTTTAGTATTTGTTGTTATAGCGGCAACAGAAATACATCATCTGTGAAAATTTCAACTGTCTAGCTATCATGGTTCATGAGATACAGACAGACACAGACAGACGGACAGCGGAGTCTTAGTAATAGGGTCCCGTTTTTACCCTTTGGGTACGGAACCCTAAAAAGCAAATAGCGGAATTATGGGGAATAGATAAACCATAGACTACAGCCAACTTCTGTCACTTATTGGATTTGAACCCTTTCACCAAAGCGCCTTCTGTGGTAAACAATTACGTATAACGCCATCTAGCGAGCCGATCCTAGCTTGAGTCTGGAGAAGTCATTGATCGTATTTATGGAACCCGACCCGCTGGACTGTAGCTCAGGAACGTTCGCGATTATCTGGAGGAAACCAACGAGTTCAAGCAATATTGTCTACGTGGGAAGTGCTTGTTGGGCTAAAATCTAAATACTGGCATAGAGAAATAAGTAAGGATGGAGTGCTAACTCCATACATCAGTTTTCTTACCAAAACGCTGGTTATTTTCGTAGTCGACATCTAGCGTCAAGTAGCGAATTTGTTAGTACAGCTACTTGACACTAGATGTCGCGATGAATGAAAACTCTAATGCTCAACAATGTTCAGTTAACATTATAACCGGAACTATTTTCAACTTCTGCTTGTAATATTAGTTGTAAATTGTTTTAATACATTTTTCGTCAGTCGTGACACTCGTGACATCTGGTGTCAAGTAGCGGTACTGATAAACCCACTACTTGCCGCTAGATCTCGACTACGAAGTAACTCGCGTTTTAGTAAGAAAACTGATGTATGGAGTTACCACTCTTTCCTTACTTATACGGGGTGTCCCAGAACAACCACGTCACAGTGACACCGGAGGTAGGTCAACTGAAGAGGAACCTAACTAGGGTTTTTTTTTACGTGGAGGAATGCAGTTATAGACCGCGGGCCAGGAACAGATTTCCATGACCAATCTTCTCCCGGGCGAAAACTCGTATAGTGGTTAACGGCTATGTATGATGCCATTCCTCAACCCACCAACGGAGCGGCAGCTGATGTTCACGAGGGTTCATCATACATAGCCGTTAACCGCTATACGAGTTTTCGCCCGGGAGGCGATGACTGACGAAATTTTCGCCTGGCTCGCGGTCTATCAGGCATTCCGCCCAGCCAAACATGACCCCAGTAAAAGTTGCATGCGGTTTTCGAGTTATCGGTGCTCGTAGGTACTTTAAATTTGAAATGAGAAAATTGTCAATTTAATTTTTTTATTTCGGTATTAACTCGAAAACCGTGCAACTTTTACTGGGGTCATGTTAGGCTGACCAGGTTCCTATTGAGTTGACCTACCTCCGGTGTCACTGTGACGTGGTACTTCTGGGACACCCTGTATTTCTCTATGGTAACTAATGAGTCTCATTTCCGTTATGGCCACAGTTATGCACAGAATAAATGCTCATCCCTATGTATTTTGCAACCGTTTCGTTATGCGGTAACTAGATTGTAAAGCGCTAACGTTTGACAATTCAGTTGCAACAAAACGTATCGCGCCATCTACTTATGCTACAATAATTTTGCACTATACGCATCTCGGAATTCCTTTGTTTGTCTATGATATAAATGGTCATTCTCTATTCTATAATTATTGTTCTATCAGTGTGACCCATTTGAAGGGTACACGGAAAGAACATGTCTAGTCACTTTTTTCGGAAAATGAGATTTTCATTTCAAAATGTAGAGCTCTTAATGAACTATTAGTTATATATTTTGCTACCACTGTATAATATATGTAACAACTTTTTTTTAGTTAAAAAAGACCTGGTCACGGAATTACCATACATTTTGACATGGTTCCAAATTTTAAAACCGCGATTACTCAAAATGTTACTAAAGTGACTAGACATGTTCTTTCCGTGTACCCTTCATTTAATGTTTGCACACCTTGATGAAATTTTGAGTTAATCATCCGTGAACCTTATTTCAATGAAACATGGTCAATAAATGGTTTGTACAATTAGCTCCATGTATGAATTTATTTTTATTTTTGGATTCATAATTTGTATCGTTGGAACACCGGAAATGATAAAAATACTTTTGTAAACCTTAACATTATTTTATTAAAAAATATTTAAATTGTTGAAAATTTTTGAGCGGTTGAAACTCTCATAATTTTTGGCGCGAATTCGAACGAGCGTGATAACGTCACACGTTGGGCGGCCCAACTGACGTTTGCTACTAATGACACTAATCTGTCTAACGCGTGACGTCACGTGGCGTTTCGAGCGTTTCGCTCACTAGCTTTTCGCGGGCAAATTTTTGTACTTTTTATTTATAATTTTAAGTAATTAAATGGTAATTTAAAAACGGAAATGCATTTGTAACATGATATAACGGTAACAAACATCCGAATAAAACATATTTCGTTCAAATATAAACTTCATGCATGAGGCTAATTATCAAGAAAATTAACCCTAATCTGTTAAACAAAAGCCTTTGTTCCTTTTGTGGGTGCGCGTGTCCATTGTTGGTGAGCGCGTGACCATTGTGTATCAGCGAGTGGCAGGCGCTCACCAACAATGGGCACGCGCACACAGAAAAGGATTAAAGGCTTTTGTTTAACAGATTAGTCTTTGGCGAAAAAATCATTTGAGAAGATGCTGACTACATCAAATAACCTGTTTCTACTGTCTAACTACAACTATTTGTACAACAAACTAACCTACTATGTACTTATACATACAGTATGTTCAGGATAAATAAATACACAGTTGTAATAAAGTTGATGTATTTTGTATTAAAAGAATACTTACAGTAAGATTCCATGTACTCCGACACCGTGTCAGCAATATTTAAAATAAACTGCATTAAAGCTATATTATCGAGAGAATGTGTACTGGTATACTATATCGGAACATAATATTACATTGTGTGTAAAGATACGTAAGTACATGTTAGAAGCCCGAAGCAAAACTGAGGGCCATAATAATCAGCATACTTACATTCCAAAAATGTTGATTTTTGTATGAAAGAATATGATATAAAATATTTGAATGTTATTGTAGTGATTTTTTTTTAAATATTAAATGGAAATTTCATGTCATAAAGTATCATAAGTTTATATAAACATAAATGCAATTAAGACTGAAGTTTTATAAACAATCAACATATTTTTGATAGCTAATACTAAAATACAATTTACTTCAAATATTACATCTAATTACAATACTGGTTTTTGGTGTGGCCATTATTTCAGAGATATTATACAAATAATAAGTGATTTTTAATTACTCCAAGTCGTCTCCTTTGACCGATATTTTTTCCAATCATATTATTTTCATACTAGTTTCATTTTGAAACATTTATACTAATCATTGTTTTCAAGAAGAAAATATACAAGCCTTTATCTAGTCTGTTCTTTTAAATATTCAAAGAATGATAACAATGTGTTACACGGTCATTCTGCCAGTAAAAAAAAAAACATAAATAAATGTCAATGTCAATTTATTTGTGTCTTTGGCGTACGTGTCGCCATTAATTGTGACGTTTTCAACTTAAAGGTACCACATTGTCGGTTGACGATAAGGTTGATTTCTAATTGAAGCTATATGGAAATAGCGCCTTACAAGACTGACAAGCAACAATAAGTACCCTTTTGGTTGAAAATGGCACAATTTTAGATTAAGTCAGGTCCCCACAGAAAACCAGCGCCACGGTTTTCCGCGGAATTATGCTGAGTGGGGATCCTTTTTAGCGTCCAAATGATTTTTTTGTCTGCATTCTTTCTTCTTTCTTCCAAAATACAAAATATTAATCTCACTGTATAAACGACCGAATAATACGCTTTTATTTGTTTACATTCTCTGAAATACTTAAATGAACAGAGTATAGTAGACAGTAGACGTTAAAATAAAGGTCCGACCACACCACCAACCCATCTATCTACTTAAGGTATATCCTTAATAACCTCAGCCAGCTGTTCACGCGAGTACATATGGAACATGGAGTCGGGCGTCATGGTGACCACCTCAACGTTGCTCTCGGAGAGCTTCTCCTCCATGACCTGCTTGAGGATGGTGAGGGCGGACTTGATGGCTTCTTTCAGGGTCATGGACTTGTGATATACTTCCTGTGAAAATTGGGAACTGTTTAGGATGGTTTTCATTACGCCTCTATCGCTATTACTCTTAAATGTGACGTTTTTAATCAAAAGGTATCACATTGTCGCTTACCATAAGGACGAAAATTGCTTGTATCTTTATACGAAAAACCTGCCAGCTTCCTTATGGCAAGCGACAATGTGGTACCTTTTGCTTGAAAACGACACAAATGCAGCCTACACAACAAAAACGTCTGATTTAATGCATAATAAGATAAATTCTATTTGTGCCTGTATACTATTTCAATAGTAAAAGTAATCCATTTTCCGATTTTTTACTTAAATTTACGGAGTTAATTTATAAATTTTACATTTGTTTTAAGACGTAATGTCGGAAAACTTAAAAAAACCCGGATTTTATGTGATTTTGGGCAGATTTTCCGGGGTTTGTAATTATTTTATACTTATTTAAAAACTTTGTCATACGAATATCACAAATGATGATATTTCCTGATGGTAGAAAAGTTTTTCCTATATCTCTTACTAATAAATATATATTTCCATACATATGATTTAGCCTATGCAACTTCTAACACCGATTTCGCAGTGAAAATCGATGTAACATTTTTTTTACAATTTTTCATATTTTTAATTAATTTCGGGCAAAAATAAAAAATCATGCTTAAAGGGTTGTAGACGGTATAAAGCCCATCTCACAGATGTAGGATCGCAACCTGATGCAGTTGCCGCAACAAAAGCAGGCTGAAAATGCAACAACAATTATTTTTACGCCTAAGACTCCTAATCTGTTAAACAAAAGCCATTGCCGTGGCACGCTCTCAGACACAATGGCACGCGCCGTTGCACGCGCTGACACAATGGCACACAATGGCCGACCGCTCGCATAAAAGAAACAATGGCTTTTGTTTAACAGATTAGGGTCTGAGGCATAGTATAAACAGGGCAAAGTATGTTATCTTCATACAAACGCACCGCGCGCGACTTGGATGTGTGCGCCATAAGTATCTATGCGATGCCGCACGCACACAAAATAACATACTTTGCCCTGGTTATACTATGTCTGAGGCGTAAAAATCATTTGAGAAGCTTCATACTATAGTAGCAACCACCCGGCGATTCCCTTTGATGTCATGATGTGTGCCCAAAAACCGACAAGTCACGGGTCGCAGGCGATCATTGGCGATGATAGACGACGACTGGCGGGGACTGCCGAGTATTCCCTCTACACTGTCGTGCACGCCGTCATCGTCTATCATCGCCGATAGTGTAGAGGAGCCATAAGGTGTCAGTATACAATACAAGCAAGAACCGATTGCACGATTAATGCACGAATGATAGTTATCTTGGTAATTATCGATTTGATAATAACTTAAAATTTACGAAATATAATTAGATTGTTACATGATGATAATCTAATATTTCAAAAATCAAGAGAATATATAGGATAGAGGGTTACTGACATAGTAAATTTTGTAGTCACAGTAAATTTACTGCCATGTATCGACGCACGATTAAAACTAAAAATAAAAATTTATAAAAATATCAAAAAATATATATATATTTATATGGATAGATGATTTTTGTATTTGTATTTATCATTTTTATATGATTTTATTCACAGCTTCAAGAGACTGTAGACCTGAGTAAGTAGGTATAAGGTTTTCATTTCAACTGGATACTTCCACGTGTTCCCGAGATAATGACAGACAGAAAGACGGACGGACAAACAAAGTGATCCTATAAGGGTTCGGTTTTTTTCCTTTTAAGGTACGGAACCCTAAAAGCAACAAAATCAACTACCTATTGGATTTTTATACAGAAAAGTTGCGATTCGTTAGCACATGCAGCAATAATTACCTACAGCCGATTTCATTAGGGGACAATCTTACACAGATCGATCTAGCCTCCAAACTAAGCAACTACACACACACACACACACACACGCACGCACGCACGCACGCACGCACGCACGCACGCACGCACGCACGCACGCACGCACGCACGCACGCACGCACGCACGCACGCACGCACGCACGCACGCACGCACGCACGCACGCACGCACGCACGCACGCACGCACGCACGCACGCACGCACGCACGCACGCACGCACGCACGCACGCACGCACGCACGCACGCACGCACGCACGCACGCACGCACACACACACACACACACACACACACACACACACACACACACACCCACACACACACACACACACACACACATACTCTACATGACTACACTAGTACTATGGGTACTAGGCGACAATATATTTACTTAAATAGATAAATACATATTTAAAGCCTGACCAGTAATATATGATCATTGTCAAGAGGGCGCTGTTCATTCTCATGTATAGATAGGGTGACAGTTCAGTATAGTATGATCGGCTTCGCAGGCAGGGTCACTACCCACTAGGCCAGACAGGTCATCGACTGATTATGCATGTATATTGTAAAAAATCGTGAATATATAGTAAGCCATTTTCCAGTAGGCAAAGCACCCAGCAACAGCATATAACTATTTTGGCAAAATGTGACGTTTTCAACCAAAAGGTACCACATTGTCGCTTGTCGATAAGGTTGATTTCTAATTGAAGCTATATGGAAATAGCGCCTTACTGACAAGCGACAATAAGTACCCTTTTGGTTGAAAATGGCCCAAATGTTGACATAAACGCGTTGATAAAGCGATTATGTGGACACGTGTATACAGATAATCGCTTTATCAACGCGTACCCGCATATAAACCAGGCTAGATAGGTAATTGATGACTGACAAATAGATGTCAAGGCGGATAACGCGCATATAATTACGATTACAGAATGTTAACACTCTTTTTGCAAGTATATTTAAATCGTTAATATTCTAGTTTAACTAAAACTAGAAAAACCGTTAGGATTAGGAATAAACTTATGACATTATAAAATTCTTTTAATATCTAGTCTTTAAATTATCCTTTTAAGGGGCCCACCCATTATCAGTCCGCCGGACGATATCAGCCTGTCAGTTAGAACAAAAATTCGGAACAACTGACAGGCCGATATCGTCCGGCGGACTGGTAATGGGTGGGCCCCTTTAGCGTCTGATCTACCTTATAGGGGCATGGCACAATGCATCCGATCCGCATGTCGCTGACGTCGCTCCGACGTGCAAGCGGAAGGTCGCTATAATACGCGCATAGCGTTGTCTCGCTCAAACTTCGGAGCGAAGTGCGAATCGGACGCAGTGTCCCATGCCCCATAGCTGAGCACTTACACAATGAAACCAAAAAGTTATTAATTGTGTAAGGGGTGTGAAGTCTAAGAAAAATCGTGCTCCGAAATGTCCTTATCACCGATCGGGTGGCATCATAAGTAGGAGGCGATGGCGAAATACCGAAATTTATAAGAGTGAAAGAGAAAAAATCCTATGCCGCCCAAATTTTATATGAATATTCTTTCTCTTACCCCCGGTCGCTCGGTGGCGCGTTTATAACTACTTGTATATACTATGTCTATGTCGTAAACCTAGTCGTAATGCACGAAGGCATGCGTGGCTCACTCCGCGATTTCGTCGCGTCGCTACAAGTACACGCGGCCCACACCAATTTTGGTGTCTAGCGTTAGTAGTTGCCGCGCACCGCTAGGAAACGGACGCCTGCTCGCGCTTGCGCCAACTTGCGGTCATATCTGTCGTAATAGACGAGTTTTGTTAGAGAGTGAACCTTCTGTACCTACTATTATTTATTCTCTGACGAAGTTTGATATGAGCTATGGCCCCGCGCGTCAGTAGTTGGCGTCTTTGGTGGTCAAGGGGTTAATAACCCTTTGATTAAACTATTCAAGTCAAAAAAATTCTGCACTGTAAATTTTACAGTGTAAAATGAGTAGTACTATCAGCAAAACTGATCATCCATGTAGTAGGTACCTTGCCTTATCAATAAAGCTTACAAATTGGCAGTTAACACATTCACACTCGTAGCCGATTCCAGCGTTTTCCTGCTTTGTAGAGGATATCGACTACCAGTGTTGGACATTCAAGAATAAAATCATGTTGATTTTATTCCCGTCAAAATTATTAAAATAATTTTGGTCTGGAATAATTCGTATGTGAAAAAATTGAATTAGAATAACTCCTAATTTTTCTCTATATTCGAAATTATGTTCAGTGGTTTCAGTGTCCGAGTTACTAGGTTACTACCGAGACGTATAGTGTTTTTTTTTAATTCCTCTGATATTTAAAATTTGCATTTATTATCAGACGGAAAGATAACATACTCATGTCAAGTATAAGTCAAAATATTCTTTATTTAAATAGGCCTAGCAACAAGCATTTTTAAATAGGTAGGAACAACATTAAAATCGTTTTAAACACCGCACGTGTTCAAACACCCACAAGCCGCAAGTGCTAACAACAGAAATCCTATTGTTACTGCTATTGTTATAGTAATAAAAGACAAGTCGAGACACGCGAAATAATACTATATTCATATTCATATTATTTATTATATTTCTAATATAACAGGTCAAATCATGATACAATTTATTTATTAACTGTAAAGGGTAATAAAATAAAATAATTAATTATTAAATGAATTAATAAATAATTAATTTATCGTCAATACCGTCAATCGTCATAACTATAGAACGTGTGCCCAAGAAGGCATCTTTTAGTTTCGACTTAAAACTAAGTTTATATTCCGATTGATTCATGTTATTTGTACGTAAGATTGCTATCTGGTATATTAGTATAATATTGAGGATAATGTTAGAATACCTAATTCTTTAAAATGAGGCCTCGCCGAGGTATCTTTGACCACCTGCGCTACCGAACGCACGGCTCTTTATTGAAGCTTGAATGCGCGCTGCCAGTCTGCCGCGCGCCCCCATAATTCCGCACCGTACTGCAGCAGCGAATGAACCGTCGCGAAGTAGCTGGCTCACGACATGTCGCGGTACGACACGCGCGAGCCGACCCAGTGCGAAGCATGCTCCACCCAATTTACCGCACAACATGTCGATATGACTGGCCCATGTTAGTTTTGGTCAATCGCGAATCCCAAGAGAGTGGTGACTGCCACTTGCTCCACGGCTACACCACCAGCTTGGACTCTTAATGGCCTCGGTGTCCGGCCTCCCACGTGGAAGCGGAGGAAGCGGGTTTTAGTGGGATTGAGAGCCAATCCGTTTATTCCAAACTGGTTTGCCGCATCGTTGAGGCTAGATTGAAGGGCATCCGAGTTAGGAGCGATGACGATGCCGGCTACCTCGTCCGCATACATTAGGACGTCGGCTGCTGGAACGGCTTCAGGTAGATCATTAAGAAGTAATGAAAATAAAATGTTGGACACCTATTGATGTGGTCAATGGGTCCGACCTGGCTTGCCCTCCGTCTCCGACCACAATTTGAGATCCGTGCAGGATGTCCACGAAGTGGCTGTGCACATTACCACATACGCCGTAGTGGAGTATTTTAGCGGCGATTGCGCTGTTATCTGCAATCTGCAACGTCGAATGCTTTGGAGAGGTGGCAGCAGATCATAGCAACCTGCTGTTTGTTCTCGAAAGCACCGACTACTACACTAATTTTCAAATACTTGGCAAAGCAGCCTTTTTTCAGGCAGATGTTAAAGAGATGTGATGTGAGAGTGCAGGCGTGATTTTTTGCTGTTTTTTGCGCAATGGTACGGAACCCTTCGTGCGCGAGTCCGACTCGCACTTGGCCGGTTTTTTATTCTTCATTTAAAATAAGAGACATGATTTATTCACAGTGATCGGAATTGGGTGAGCTAAAATACCTATTATTCGCAAGAGGATGGTTACAACCGGGTAGTTTTGTTTTTTTTTAACGATGGGTATTCGATATTTATCCGGGTACTAGTCGTAATGTTAAACATACAAGTTTTTACTTACAGTACGAGATGTTTAATGTTAATCTAAAAGTTATAACTAGGTATTTCTAGTTACATTTGGTAACATTTTCGAAACACTTGAAAAAAGGGACCTTCTAAACCTAATTACTTTTGTATTTAACTAGCAATGTCGATTATTTGTGTTTTAAAAAAACGGAAATATTAACATAAATAAATAAATAAAAGAAAAATCTATTAGAATGAAAAAAAAAAGTATTTTACGTATACAAACATATTCAAAGACATGAACATGACCTGTACGAAAATCTTAAAAAATAAAAATAACCGTTACAACAATCTTACATTAAATGTACTGGAACTGGTGATTCCGTTAGAAACAGTACCTACATTTAATTTAAGATTGTTATGTTGGTTATTTTTATTTTTAAGATTTTTTGTTTTGGAGTACCCGGATAAATTAATACCGAATACCCAGTTGTAACTACTCTATATTATGTCCTATTGCGGATATTAGGTATTTGTGCCATTATCAACCAAAAGGGTACTTATTGTCGGTTGTCAATAGGGCGCTATTTCCATATAGCTTCAATTTGAAATCAACCTTATCGACAAGCGACAATGTGGTACCTTTTTATCGAAAACGTCATATTTTAGCTTACCCAATTCCGAGCACTGTTTATTCACTTTCATTTCATTCTAAAATAACGAGTGCAAGAATTATTCTAATTCAAATCGATTGGTATAAGAATATAATTTCTGTTTTTATTCTTATTCTTATTCAAGTTAATTTTTGCCCAACTCTGGCGACTACGAATGACTCAATGTGTTAACAGTTGACAGTGGTAGGTACAGTCACCTGCAATAATATCTTACACAACGAAGGCCGCAAAAATATCTGACACGATCTTATTCGTAGAGCCATAAAAGCGTGTTACATATTTCTGCGGCCTTCGAAGAGTAACATATTATTGCAGGTGACTATACATCCAAAATTTTGCTAGCGGATATCCTCGAATGTAGAACGCTTTTATCAAAACATTGTAAAAAGGAGGGGATAGCCAAGGCTATTTAAACCACGCGCTCGAACAGTGTTAATAAAGTACAGGTGTAAAGTTACTATATTAACATTGCTGAAGGAAAAAATATTCAGCAGCTTAACCATCATGTTGCTGCTTCCAATAATCTGTTTAGCCACGGTGGCTCGGTGTGCCAAGTAAGTAAAATAAAAACATGATTTACAATACAATACAAACTTTTTATTGCACACCACATGTAAAACAATACAAAGAATACAGAAAAGAAGAGGTTAAACAACAGGCGGTCTTATCGCTAAAAAGAGATCTCTTCCAGACAACCTTTAGGTAGCGAAAATTAATAAATTTATATCATGTCAGTAGGTGTTTCAGATGCAATAAAAGAAATCTAGCACAGAAAAAAAAAACATTCCATACATATTAAAACAAAATAAAATACATATAAAAAACCTTCATTTTTAATATTAATACCTTCTTAGCACAGTACTACACACATATATGTGTCGAAGTCCAGTCAAAGTCGCTTACCATAAGGACGAGATTTGCTTGTATCTTTGTACGGATAACCTGTCAAAAGGTCCTTATAGCAAGCAACAAAGTGGGGCTTTTTGCTTGGAAACAACACATATTACTATATATATTAGTCCCTTATAAATGAGAGTGTTTTATGTCAGCTATCACAACCATAACACTTCTATCTAACAGTTTTATGAAGCACAAAACGTGGTGGTATCTGAAAAGGTGCAGTTTGATTTGACATGACTGTTAACAATCATACAAAAGCTCTAATTTGGCAGTCCCTAGGTTTGGATATCATGTATTAATAGTTTTTTTTATATACTACATCGGTGGCAAACAATACGGCCCGCCTGATGTTAAGCAGTCTCCGTAGCCTATGTACGCCTGCAACTCAGAGGCGTTACATGCGCGTTGCCGACCCTAACACTCTTCTCCCTCTTTGAGCTCTGAACCTTACTCACCGGCAGGAACACAACACTATGAGTAGGGTCTAATGTTATTTGGGTTATATTGAATAAACATTTATTTTCCAAAACCTACAACACAAACGTATACCAAGCAAAAACCGGCCAAGTGCGAGTCGGATTCGCGCACGCTATTATTACGTAAAAAACGGCAATAAAGTCACGTTTGTTGACTCACGGAGCCCCACTTAAATATTTATTTTATTCTGTTTTTAGTATTTGTTTTTATAGCGTTGCCGTGTCAGACGTATATCTGTTATCTTTATTAGATAACAGAGATACGCCTAACCAGTGTAAAAATAATTTAGGCACTAAGCTTAACATAATACTTGAACAAAATTTCAATAAAAATGTCTTTAGTTACTGAGATATTCCATATTTTAAGATAAACGTTTTAGATTTTTTTGAGATTGAGTTACGCGTATCTCTTTTAACTCAAGATAATAGGGATGTTAACTATTTTTTAGAACTGTTTTCATTTTATATAGACATGTAATTATTTACAAATTTTTATTCATTAATTTTTAATAAAAAATCGACGTTAATTAGTTTAGTGTTTAAATTTCGCGCAAAAACGCTCCAAGCTCTCACGTGATCTGGATGACGTAACGGGGTGATAAACAAACGTCTGTCGGTGCCGGAGGACCACCCAGGTTTGACTTGTCTGCGCGTGTTTCTCACGCCGTGACGTCAAGCGCTCCGATTTGCGTTTGCAGTCACGTGATGCTGGGCAATTTTTTAAATACTTTTAATTATTTTTAATCAATTTATTACGCATATTTATACTTACAAAATATGATTTTCAGCATTCTAATATTCCCTGCTATGGTAAAAACGTAAAATTGTATATATTCGCGATTCATGTCAACATCCCTATTATGCGTAACTCCTCGCACTTATTTTTACCGTGTCTGGATATCTATTATCTCATCTCAAGTTATCATAGTTTTGCGTAACCACGCGCAGATAGTAAACTAGTAAGGCGATCGGCCCGACTCGCGGCGAGACGGGCCGAACGGTCGTTTAAATGTGATTTTACAAAAAAAATTGGAATATAAAACATTCGTTTTCACGCTCATCAAAAACTTTAAAGTTGATTTACTCAAAACTGTGTTTTTTGAGATAGTAGAGATACATCTGACACGGCAGAGTGGCAACAGAAATACATCATCTGTGAAAATTTCAACTGCCTAGCTATCACGGTTCATGAGATACAGCCTGGTGACAGATAGATAGACGGACAGACAGACAGACGGACGTTGGAGTCTTAGTAATAGCAAAGAGGATATAATAAGATAGAGCGGTACTGTCATAGTAAATTTTGTAACCACTATAAATTCACTGACATTTATCGACATACTTTAAAACTAAAAATGAAGATTTTAATAAATACGTTAAAATGTATTTAAATATGGATAAATTATTTTTTTATTTGCATTAATTATTTTTATATGATTTTGACCCATGTTCTTTCACTGATATGCGTTAAAATTATAAATAACAAATGAAACCGTCAACGCCCTCTATACGAGAGTAGGCCAAAACTAGTGGCGCCATCTGATCGAGAATCAAATTTTCGTGATTTTCGAGGCACGTTTTTTCCTTAGACTGTATCTATCTATTACGGAGTTATATCTATCTTTGGTAATAGGGTCCCGTTTTTACCCTTTGGGTATGGATGAGGGACTTCATGGGGACCTTACCTTCAAGCTCTGCTGAGCACCTTCACTGCCAGAACCAATAGCTTTAGCGTCATACTGCACAAATGTGCCGCTGGGGTCCATATGGAACAGTTGAGGCCCCTTCTCATCAATACCTGTAACACAAAACATTTTACTTTAACTTATAAATAAATAAATAAAAATAAAATAAAAAGCCTTTTTATTCCATAACTACTAATAAAACATTTACAATCTTAAAAAATATTTAACCTTACATACTATAGTGTTACAACCCCTGTCGGGTATAGGCCTCCTCCAACCTCTTCCACCGTTCTCGGTCTTGTGCCTCCGAAAGCCAGTTGTGTAATATCTTTTCAATATCGTCTGCCCAGCGCGCGCGCGGGCGCCCTGCTCCGCGCTTGCCTCCTGGGCCGAGCCAAGTAGTGGTTCGCTTTGTCCATTTTATATAGGTCATCCTTGCGACGTGTTCGGCCCACTGCCATTTTTGTTTGAGTGAGTGCTCGAGAGCGTCAATCACTTTAGTTTTCGATCTTATGTTTGTGTGGCGTATTTTATCGATCAGTTTGATTTTTAATATTTTTTTCTCTATTGCCCTTTGACAAACTCTAATTTCTAAACTCTAATTTATATTAGTTTAAGTTATAGTAGCAACAAAATATTTGAAGTAAACAAGGATTGTGTTTACATCCCTACATTCTGTACAGTATAAAATAAGTGCCAAAATTATGTGAACACAGGGTTAAAATTAAAATTATAAACTAACAAACTGAAAATGCTATTTATTAAAAGAGGCAGGCAGATAATACAACTGAGTCAACTGACATTATTTGTATCTTGTAGCACAAATTTGTTACCCTCCTGGTCATACATTAATGATTGAAACATTTCTATTTAATTCATGATTATTTATTCTCATTATTATTTTCTTTATTTATTTTCCTTCTTAGGCTAGATCATTTATAATATGAATATAAAAGTAAAATATAAAATCACTTACAAAACAATACAAACTACATATTATAAAAAACCTAACCTAGGGTGACGCCAGCAGCGGGGCAGGGCCCAAGCTGCCGGTGGTCAGGGCCGCAGAGTGAGGGACCGACTTACTATACATGCCGGGTCCAAAATTACCGCCTTCTGCATCTGACCCTTGATCCAACCACCTAGCGAGTCTCTCTAGGTGTTGGTAGCCTCTTCGCTATGAGACCATAAAGCTAAATAATAATAATAAATTATTTGTAATGCAGGCAGGCAGTTTAAATAACTGATAATGCCTGTATCCAGTCATCAACCGAGTTCCAAGTAGTGTTGAGTAGAATTTGCTGTGTGCTTACCTAATTTATTCTTAAACATATTGACACTTTCAATAGAATAAAATGTGAATACTGACCTGCAAACATGACCGCAACACCAAAAGGCCTTGACATGGCAGTGCCACTGTTGTCATCACTGTCCCCAAACTGGATTGCGAGGTTGGACACGGCCTGCGCACACGACTCTACGGTCATGCGCTCGTTGTACACAAACCAGTGGTTCAGGCACTCTACACGCGCACGCTCCACTAGTGTTCTGTAAAGGATTAATTTCATGCTAAAGAATGTGTACCAGTGTTTTTTTTTGTTAGTTAAGAAAAATTACTTAGTAGGTGTATAGAAGGCTGTTGGAATTTTTAAACTAACACTAAAATATTCCCCTTTAATTACTTGTTCATCAGACAGTAGACTGACACACTGTATGTAAATCATGGATGTAAGTAAAGGGAGGTAGATATGGTACCAGGTGCTCAATCGTGAGCCATCAAATATAGTTTGGGAACCTATATTGAGTAAGTCGTACGGCTGACGCCAATGTGTCAAGATTGTCACAATGTGGTCACAATCATCTACTAAATATTGCCTGCATTTTAGTTTTGTCAACTATGAACGTCACGCGTCTATTATAATGAAAGGTCATTGATGTAAATTAGGGATATTGGCTTGTATGAAATGAAAGTTACCTGGAATCAGCCATCAAGCCTGAGACGGCGCAAGCGATGTGGCGATCAACTTCCACGATCTTTTCAATAGTCGTCGGTTCCATAAGAGGAGACGTGATACGCTTCTCAACTGCCAGAACAACTCCTTCCGAAGTGCAAATTCCTATCGCCGTCGACCCCAATTTAATAGCTTCAATGGCATATTCCACCTGGAACAGCCTTCCCTCTGGACTGAAGGTGTTGACACCGCGGTCATACTCAGATCGGGTAAGGAACATCTGAAAAACAAAACTATGAAAACCGGCGCTAAGGTTATGTGGCAATGACAAAGCGGTTTACTAAAAGCTTATTTGAATTACACGACCACCATAAAACTTCTTTAACTTATTTTACCTTTAATAGTTTAGTCGAAAGTAAGATATAACACAGTTACAAATTACAGTGAGTAATCAAAAATGATTTGATTTGATGGAAGCGATCAAATAAAGCAACCAAACCAGCAAAAAACAAAAATCGACGAGAGAAATGTCAAGTGAGGTTTCGTTCGGAAACTAATAAATAAAAAATGCCAAATGCCAAAAATTTTAATTTAATAAAATTACCAAAACTTATCAAGAGATATATATAGCAAAATACTTCTGACTCAAATAATACATTTTATTTTGATCCTTAATTATAGTTGGTCAAGCAAATCTTGTCAGTAAATAAGAACAAAAAAAACTACTCATCGCCTTCTTTTGGGCGCCAGCACCAGTGCAAGACAAAGACAGTATGACTCTCTCCGTCTACGCCCGAAATGAGACAGTCCCTTGACAAACTATATATTTATAATCGATTTCATGACTCCTGGTGACTCCATTTTTTGACACTGACAGATTTCACAGATTACTTGACAGCGAGCGGCAACGACAAACTATATAATAAGTTTTTTTTTTCATTTTCATTCGTAGATTTCGTGTACACGTATTTGATTGTGTTTAATGCCGGTTTGCTATAGTTTTACAATAATTTCTGTCCATGGCATTTATTAAGCGCTTAACTTCTACCTATAATTTAATTTTAAACTGGCTCATAACGTCGAAGGATGTGAGTACTTACGAAATTATACTTTTTCAATAATGTATGATTTGTTAACGACTTTCAATTAAATAAATAGATATGTACAGGGAGCGTAGATTGTTAATATTAAAGCGGGATTCCACCAGTGTGCGGCACAAGCATATTCAGTACAAAAATGTTTGTGCCGTACAGGCGCACACTGGTGGAATGAGCCTTTACAAATATTAGTTATTAGTTTGTTGCCATTGTGGGGAAACTTACCTTACCTTACCTTTTTCATTACTTACACCTTACACCAATAATTTGTTGCACATTGTATAGATAAATACTTACCTAATACTTGCTCTTTATACTTACAGCTGTAAAAAGTAATGAAATAAATTCATTTGTATTTGAAAACGAATATCTGTAAGATAAAGTTCATTCTAGTTAATTTCATTATAGTTTATGATAACATTATTAGTTTACTTCATAGGTAGATAATATTATTTGTAAGAGTATCGGGAACAATAATGATTACATGAGTATTTGTTACCATTCTGGTATACATACATATAAAAAGTTCCATCTGCATTGTAGTATTACAGTGTTTGAGACATTGTAGTAAGCAAGAGGCACTAAAATCTCGCAATTATAACAACTTTGTTGCTTCTCAGTAAGGATTTTTACGATCTTGTTCTAATTATAATAACTTCTTCAAGTCATAAAGGATAGTTCTTTTAATTTTTTTTCATGTGAAGCATTTAATCAATTTAATGACCAACAAGTCAGACTAGCTGTTAACACCCTTGCTGCGGCAATTAGTGTAACTTCTAACTAACTTTTACTATACTTTCCATGGGGTCTTTCGATGTGGACCAAATAAACCTTCTCATCCATCTCACACCTCAAACACCTCCTACCGGCAGGGCCGGATTTAGGGGAGGGCATCCCACGGTTGCCCGGTTTGGGGCCAGGGGGCCTCCACTCCTTTGTTGCCCCTCCAGATCTCTAAATCCGGCCCTACCTACTATCTTCAAAGAGCCCCGCCGCGTATGGTCCTGGCCCTTAACCGCTTTAGAACCGGAATTGGTAACTGTGCACACCACTGGCACAAATGGGGTTGGAGCGCCCCTCCTGCCTGCGAGTGTGGACACCCAGAGCAGACCATCAAACACATAGTGCTGGAATGTCTTCTCACAAAATATATGGGCCATGTGAATGACTTCAATATTCTGGCTGAAGAAGCGGCTGCTTACCTGAGTAGGGCGAAATTTTAATTTTAAGTTGTTGTTGTTGTCCCATGTCGAGCCAGGTCCTATGAGACAGTCCGGGCCAAACTTTAGGAAGATAGGTATTCCATTTAAAATATTATATTCCAATTAGGTATCCGTGATCCACCACAAAAAAGTTTAGAGAAACTTCTTTAATATAATAAATATAATGAACATTTTATTAAATTTGTCAATCACAAACTAGGAGTATCTGTATAATTTATGAATTCTTCCGTCTTAAAATGTTTATTATTATTTGCAGATTACATGAAAATACCAAAGCCACACTACCAACAACCGTAAATACATTCCCTTCAAGCATGGATGCATTAGATATAACCCTTGGCGCAATCAAATCTATTGAGAAAGCAAAGGATCATTTTGTAATAGAATATGAATCAGCACACTCTGGCAGATTATACATGCTCAATGGCCACACCTTCAGGTATTTTGTGTCTAAAGGAGATTTCATTGACTTCCCAGAACCTAGGAATGAAGACGATGCTGCTAAAATGGTGCTTAAGAGCGTGGATGAGTATGACACAGTTGCCTTCGATATATCCACCGTTCAGGAGACTGAAGAATTTGTCATTATAGATGCAGAGCATATTAAAATCTACTTTGATAAAGAAAATGGTACAATGAAGGTTGAAGATAAACGCACTAACAAAAACGTATTGCAAGAAGCTATTCCATTATCATTTGTTAATAATAAAACAATACAAGTATTAGTTAATCACAAAGATGAACATTTCTATGGTGGTGGAATGCAAAACGGTAGATTTGCTCACAAGGGAGAAAGCATACAGATAGTAAATACTAACAACTGGGTAGATGGTGGAGTCACATCTCCAAACCCATTTTACTGGTCAACCTACGGCTATGGTGTTGTGAGAAATACTTGGCAATCAGGCTTGTATGATTTTGGATCGAAAATCGAGAAATACGTAACAACTACACATAACGAAACATATTTCGATGCGTTTTACTTCATCAGCCCTCTTCCCAAAGATATTTTGCTGGACTATTTTCAACTTACGGGTCGGCCGATTTTGCTTCCCGAATACGCTTTATATGAAGCGCATTTGAACGCATATAACAGAGACTATTGGGTCGAAGTAACAGCTGGCACGCAAGGTGCTATTCTGTACGAAGATGGAAAGTATTATAAAAGCTATCTGCCCAAAGATTTAGGGAACCAAACGGGAATTTTAGAATCGCTGAATGGTGAATTAAATAACTACCAATTTTCCGCACGAGCGATGATAGACAGATACGTAAACCATGATATGCCGCTCGGTTGGTTTATACCCAACGATGGATACGGCGCAGGGTATGGACAAACCGACTCGCTACAAGGAGACATCCAAAATTTGGATGAATTTGCAATTTATGCGAGAAAGCAAGGCGTGGAAGTTGCTCTGTGGACGGAGTCCAATCTAGAGCCCGAAGACCCTGAAAACCCGAAGAAGGGAGAAAGAGATCTAAGCAGAGAAGTTAGTGAGGCCGGTGTGGTGGCCCTGAAATGTGACGTGGCTTGGATTGGTTACGGTTATTCCTTCGGACTCAATGCAGTCGAAACGGCTACTAAGATATTTGAATCGTCGACAAAGATAGCCGCGAGACCATTTATTATAATGGTCGACGGGTGGGCGGGGACACAAAGATACGCGGGGATCTGGAGCGGAGATCAGTCCGGCGGACAATGGGAATATATACGCTTCCATATCCCTACATACATCGGATCAGGCCTTTCAGGGCTACCTGTTGTTGGCTCCGATATGGACGGAATATTTCGCGGGGGTGATAAAGCAGTCAACGTTCGGGATTACCAATGGAAAGCGTTTACTCCTCTGCAACTGAATATGGATGGATGGGGGTCGGTCCCTAAAACACCTTTCAGTTTTGATAATGAAGCTACAAATCTCAACAGAGCTTATTTAAAACTGAAATCGGTACTCATGCCATACACTTACACTATCAGCTACGAATCTATTCGAGGTTTACCGATGGTAAGAGCCATGTTTCTCGAGTTTCCTGAAGAAACTCCGGCCTACACGAATGATTCTAAATATCAGTACATGTGGGGCCCAAATATTCTCGTAGCACCAGTGTACACGGCAGATTCTTTCAGGAATGGCATTTACTTGCCCAACCCTCAACAGGTGTGGATAGACTTCTTTACTGGAGACATGTACCAAGGTGGTAAAATTTACAACAACTTCACAACTCCTCTTTGGAAAATACCAGTTTTTATCAGAAATGGTGCTATAATTCCTACAACAGAACCCAACAATAACCCTTCTGAAATTAAAAGAGACAGTAGATCGTTTTATCTTTACCCTTCTGGGGCTTCAAGTTTCGAGGTGTACGAAGACGACGGTATTTCGGTTGAATACAAGAAAGGCAATTTTGCTAAAACAGAAGTAAAAATGGCCACAACCGGATCCAATAAAAATGAACCAGATGACCTTTATGTTAGTATTGAAGAAACCAAGGGAAAGTACAAAGGCATGGTAAACGAAAGAAGAACATTAATTAAAATAATGACTTCTGTTGAACCGAAGGAGGTAGAAATAATGTCCCATGGACAATATATTCCTTTGGAGAAAGCTGAATCAGAGTCTGAGTATAACGCTAAGGAGGATGTTTATTTCGTTAAGGATGACGAAATTGTGATCCCATTTATGCAAGATATTGCCGCGGAAAATCTCACACAGAAGTTTCTGCTGATAAAATTGAAAAAAATCGACGTCACCAAGGAAAAAGTCCAATTGAAAGTTACTGGTTTTGAAAATAAACGTAAAGTATTTGGCAAAGACAATGGTCTTAAATCTTCGCTTCCGACACCGACCAACTTCGCACTTAATGAGGCGACGCCTACATCTCTGACATTGTCTTGGGACGAAGTAAAGGAAGCAAAATACTATGAAATAGAGAGAGATGGCTACATATTCAGCAACATTATTGGAAACAAATTTAGCTTTTACGGCTTTAAATATGTAACGGAACATTCCTTCAGAATTCGTAGTGTAAACGATGGCGAATCGGAATGGAGCGACATTCTCTCGACGTTTACAAAGGAAGACCCTAATAAAAATACATTAAAGGACGTAAAGGTGACATGCAATTTCCCGTGTCAGCAGAACCAGGAGATTTGCAAACTCACCGACGGAGACGCAAATTCCTTGTGGCACACACACCGGGGCTCACCTGCCAAGCTGTGTCCTGTCAAAGGAAAAGTCATAGAGCTAAATTTCGATTTGGGAAAAGTGTATGATGTTGAAAAGATGGAATATCTGCCTCGGGAGGATGCTGGTACCGGTACATTCCTCCTAATTCAGTACAGGCTCTCAAGTGATGGAATAAACTGGACACCCTTGTCTCCAAAGATTTACTTCAAACATGATGCGGAGACAAAGACTATCAAATTGGATAGTGCCTTCAGGTACATTGATGTACACGTTTTAGACAGTGTCGGTAGCCTTGGATCGGGGAAGCTTGTACGTTTTTATAAGAAAAGTTAAATTTAAGCTCATATGATTTGGCAAAAATGGTGATTTACCCTCGAAACAGTATAATATTGTATGTGACGTTTCATGCCTACAGAGTTCTTATGCTCTATGTGCATAAGGACCCTTCTTTCAAGAAAGCCACATAATTTCTTTCGTTAAAATTGTATTAATATAATATGGTTATGTTATCTAATGATATCTATGTTGCAACTTTGTACGACTATTCTCGCATTTATTCATTCTGTCGCAGTCATAGCTTAGAATTGTAATAATGGGTATAATTATTATGATATCGACGGTGGAAATATTTTGTAAGTTACTTAATATTCGCGAGTGTCGTTACGCTGCCCTCGGATAAAAAAACGTATTATTGAAACAAGTATTTTTTACAGTACATTGTTGATTTTTGTTATAAATTTTATGTGTATAATAAATCATATTTTTACACCTTTTTTCTTTTTTTTTGATGTATTAGGGTGGCTCAAGCATTTCTTGCAATTTTGTCCTGTCAGCCAAGAAAAATGGTACAATCAACCGGACAATTATGGAAGGTATAGAAAGGATGCCAATCTCTTATGGCAGAATTGTTGCAAAAGTGACCGCTTTCAGCTTTAAATAATAGTTCCTAATCTCTCCGGTGGCGCTAGTTAGGCTCTGGGACATGAGTATAACATGAACCATATAAGGCAACAAATAACCCGACCAAATTACGTAGGTTGTTTTTGGTAGTATTTCGGTGTATGGTGGCGCCGCCTAATTACTGTTTTTTGATGGACACTTTTCATACATAGAGATTTGGCTCCTTTATATAGTCTCCATGCTCACAATCAACAAAAAATGGCCATAGTGACAGTAAAGTAGAATGGGGTTGGCAACTGTCGGTTTGCTTTGCATAGATGGCGCCATTATAGCTTGTCCCTTTTTCTATGAGATTTGGCTTAAAGGGCAGGCATCCAGGGCATAAAATTCCATTTAAAAATTTGAGAGACAGACAAACCATTTCCAAAGACCTGGGATCGCTTATCTTATGATAGTCAACAGTCGCTGACTTATGACATTCTTACAGACGTAATCGTGTCTGGGTGGGCTACCTGTCCAATTTATTTGTCCAATGTCCATTGCGCCTCACTCTTATTAGGCAAAATGTGAGACGCAAATACACATTGGACAAAGAAATTGGATAGATGGAACAGCATCCTAATCAAACGAGAGGTTAAATAAGCATGCGTCTTTTTTGCGTTTTCTATCGTTTTTTTTAAGGATTTATTAAATAAATACAGAAAACTGGATTTTTTTTAAAGATTTTGTTTGTAAGTTGATATCACTACATAGTATAAAAAAACAAAGTCGCTTTCCGCTGTCTGTCCCTATGTATGCTTAGATCTTTAAAAACTACGCAACGGATTTTGATGCGGTTGTCACCTATTCTTGAGGTAGGTTTTAGTGTATAATTTGTAAAGGTTTTGTGTAACCCGTGCGAAGCCGGGGCGGGTCGTTAGTAAGATATAATTCGATTCTTGTCTATTATGTATATTAAATTTGTATGTAATTTAAAAAGGTATAATACATACAGAATCGCGCCGCTACACGTACATGCGGCCCACCCCAAGCGCACCGCTAACATAGACCTAGCATTACATAGATTAGCTATACGCGTGCGCCCGTGAGGGACAAAATATACGCAAAGCGACAACATGATTGGTAGAGAAGATTTGTAGCCCACCATAAACCATACTAAATTTACGGTGGGAAATTAAAAAAAAAGTGAGACTGTGACAAGGACAAACAATAACAGCGCTTTCTCTGCTACTCCTACTGAAACATAATAAGACTATCCCGTTCGGTCATTTCCCCCCACCCTTCATGACCGATCTAGTTAAACTAGATTCATGACCGCTAAGGAACGGACGCGTGCTCGCGCTTGCGCCACCTAGCGGCCATATCAGTCGTAATAGACGCGTTTTGTTGGAGTGAAACTTCTGTACCAAGTACTATTATTTATTCTGTGGTAGTACTCAAGGTTTCTGAAATAGAGCCTGTCTATTCAATAAAAAAGGAAAGTAGACTTACATATTTATTAGAGATCTGAACAAAATAAGAAATTAAATAATATGTACAGTCTATGTTAAAGCTAACTAAATTAGAGGTAAGTTAATAGGTACACACTGCTTTACGTAGCTTCACTGGATGGAGAACAAAATCCTTATCAGAAAGTTATTTATGGCAAACAAAATGTGAACGTCCACTGCCGTCGGTGATGCAATCCTAGAAACTTACAATGCGTAGGAATCGAGAAAAAAATAAATAAACTTTTCTTTAAAATCTCGGATGTAAAAAATCAGTCCATCCGTTACAGTGATTGCACTAAATAAATAAGAAGTAACTGAAATAAATAAAAGTACGACAACTTGTACTTTTTAAATGCCCGTTCCAAGCCCCCATTTAACTTATCATCCTCGAGCCCATTAAAACTGTGATATAAAATACGGCGCCGGGGCCCGTCTGTAATATCACACTATGCAACACAACAAAACGTCGCTTACGGCTTTAGACAAAAATATATGTGGATATACAAAACGTTATATCTTAATACACTGAGTTGCTAAGGCACTCATCTACACGTTAAATATCTATTTATAATATAAGAACTTCATGCGCAAGAAACAAGTTTGTTAAAACAAAATGAAAAAAATATATATATATGTGAATTCGTTCACCGCTGCATGCAAAACAAATACCGTTCAATTCCAAGTCTTAACCTAGTGTGTAATACGAATAAATGTTTTTGTCACATCCCTATGGCTCTGTTACGTTACGGTACTAGACGCGGGTAGAAAGATTAGTAACGCTTAGTTCGCCGCCACCGCCTCGGGCTGCCGCGACGACTCGTCTGCTGGCGCGTCTGGAAACAAAACACTACTGTAAGAATTAAAAAAAAAATGGTTGTCTTTAAAGTCGGTTTACGGACGATCATTTTCCGTAATAACGTCATAAGAAAACATTGATGAAAAGCCCGTAACGTTACCATGGAGATCTGTCCACAACGTGACACTTTTTCGTGCATGCTTTTTTTTTATTGAATAAGGAAACAAATTAGTTTTTTAAATTAATACAAGACCCATCGTAGGCCCTTTAGGAGGTTTGTGTGCCGATGGGGAGTTCAAGAATAATATTATGTTTGGTTTTGTTAGAATTGCAGTCAGCAATAAAAGCTTGTATCAAAAATGTAATTTTTGATAAAAAAAAAACTTATTTTGTTAGTGTTACCATTATTAGTCTTGGTGGGCGAGTTGTGCGGCGAGCTGTTCTGCGACTCGCTGGTGCTGCCCTCTGCCTCGGCCTCGCCCTCGCCCTCGCCCGCCTCGCCTGCGCTAGTGCCCTGCACAATGCACATACAGACAGATTTACAATACGATATAGATTACGTGTGAAGTGTGTACCTAGTGGGGAAAATACGAGTGGCAACGCACAGCGAAAATAATGGAAGCTGTGTAATCAGGCCCGAATTACGATACCTCTACTCGACCACAATAGTACCGCGACAACTTGGAAAAGCATTCGCAATCATGGGACTTGTGGCACTTTAAAAATTTATGCATGTACAAAAACTTGTTATCATGGTGCAGTGGGGCTAGGATTCCGGTACCCCTGCCCGACCACAACGGTACCGTGGTTACAAGGCGGCACAAACTTATGGGATTGGTGTCACTAAAAGAGACGATGGCCTAGTGGGTAGCTGGGTAGTGAAGCCGATAATCCTGGGTTCGAATCCCAGTAAGTGCATTTATTTGCGTGATGAACACAAATATTTGTTCCTGACACAGATTTAATATATATTTATATCTGTGTCTGGGTTTTCTATGGATTTATCTATATAAGTACTGTCCGCGCGCGAATCCCGTGCACGGCTGAGGAATGTTAGGTATGTTGGGCGTCATGACAGAGTGGTGTCATTTTGTACGTACGGGCGCGGCGCACACCCCCCCACTTCCTCGTCCTCCGAATGCACGGAATTGGCGCGCGGACAGTATGTATATCGTCGCCTTTGCTTAGTTTGGGGCTAGATTGATCTGTGTAAGATGTCCCATAATATTTATTTAAATAGCACCTAAACATGATAAATTTGTGTAAACTTTAAATCTCATGTTCTGTCGTGATCGGACCAGGGATCCATCACGTCCAAATTGTCCAAAAAGAATTCACAACCCACCAACGGAGCGGCAGCTGACGTTCACGAGGGTTCATAATACATAGCCGTTAACCACTATACGAGTTTTCGCCCAGGTGGCGATAAATGTGTAAAGATACACAAGTGTTAGCACTCACCCGGACCCTACTATTCCGTGGCGTGCGCGGCTTGGGTCCCTTGGGCTCCTTGGCGGGGTCGAAGTGGCAGTCGAAGATCTCTATCAGCTCCTTGATGTCCTCCTCTTTCGCCGTCACCGCGAGGGCCGCCATTTGCTTCTCTAGACCTGGTGATTTCATTATTATTAATATGTATCTTAGTTAAGGTCAATGTGGGACGTCAGAGTGGAGTCATTTTTTGGTTGGGAAGACGTACTTTGCTCAAACAAAAAAAGGATGTTTATAATAATCGAATTTAAACTGTTGTGAGACATACTAACATTAAATCATTTTACGGTTTAGACCGCGAGTGACTAAAACAAGTGAGTCTAAACCGTAAAATGATTTGATGTTTATAATATTACATCATCATCTTTACGGAAAAAAATATCAATATCATTGTGGTTACACTGGTTGCGCATTGCACGTCGAATTAAGCAGTTTCTGGCGTATTTTGTGTAGCAAAAATATACATAAAAAGTTGGCTTTGAACGTGAAGAGATACGGTTAATTTTAAAATTAATATGTTCTAAAAGTGCTGGAGAATCTATCAGGGACGGGTTTTGATGTCAAAATGTATGTTTCAATTGGCCTCCCGTTCTCCTCATAATTTCACGTAGCAGATAAGGCAGTGGACAACACGTGCGTAGCAGATACAGCGTAGCGAGCACGCGGTACCTAACCTAAGGAGGCGCTACGAGCAGCACATACCCGCCAGCTTGTTGTCGGTCCAGGCCGTGGACAGGTCGGCGTAGAGCAGGCCGGCGTCGGCCAGCAGGCGGCGCAGCTGCGTGACGCGCTTGCGCTCGGGACGGGCCGAGCGCAGCAGCGGCGCGAACACCGGCCGGAACGTGTTCTGTCGCTCCAGCAGCAGCTTGAGGCTGGCGAGCGCGGCCAGCTCGGTGTGGACGGGCCGCGCCCAAGTGCGCGCCGTCTCCACCATGTCCCGCAGCGTGCCCTCGCCGCCCGCGCCCACCTCTTGCTGCTCGCCTAAAAACAAATATCGCTTTGAGTCCCGATACCCTTTTTTACGGTTCCGTACCCAAAGGGTAAAAACGGGACCCTATTACTAAGACTCCGCTGTCCGTCTGTCACCAGGCTGTATCTCATGAACCGTGATAGCTAGACAGTTGAAATTTTCACAGATGATGTATTTCTGTTGCTGCTATAACAACAAATACTAAAAAAGTACGGAACCGTCGGTGGGCGAGTCCGACTCGCACTTGGCCGGTTTTTATACAATGCTTTTCCTCCTAGCTAATTTAGCTAGGTGGATTCCGCCAAACTAGACTTAAGAAATACTCAAAGGACATAATCCCATCAGCTCCTTTACCTTGTGCGAGATGCTCTACAATACGGTACGCGGCAGCGGCGCGGTCGAGTGCGGAATCAACAGCCAACGAGTCAGCGTCCAGTAGTACGCGCGCCAGCACTCGGAGGGAGACTGACTTGACGGTGGCTTTGCATTTGTCGGCCGCCAGCGCGTAGCTGTCCGCGAACCCGGCCACGATCGACTTGAAGCGGTCCAGCAGCTTGTACCTGACAAAAATAATTTATTCATGAACTAAAACCCAACTAACGTAGTGGCATTGGCACCAGTAACAAACAGGGAACCAGTAATCACACTGTCCAGTAGCTGCACAGTATTGCCGTATTAGGAGATTGGTTCCCTACCCTATTTTCTTGGATAAATATTGAAGTGTCGGGTTACTGGTTCCCTGTCGATCACTGGTGCCACTATGTTACTGAAAAATCAAGGTTTGAAAGAAAATATATACTGATTTAATGCTGAAAAGAGTCATTATCACTGATGTTATGCATAGACAATGGGGGTAGGTTTTGACATTTGGGTACAAAGTGGGGTAGTTGTGAAAAGTCATGCCTGTGCCTGGACCCCTAAACAGTGAGTTATATTAGTGGCGACGAAAAAAACTAGGACAATGGTGTGCAATTACAGTGTAAAGTGTGTGATTTGAGTGAAAAACGCATAAAAGTAGGTATCACTGTGCATACCTGGTGAGTGCTTCAAGTAGCATGGTGGGGCTAAGGCGGCGGGGCTCGTGGTAGATGAGAATCACGCTTCCATCTCCCTTCTCCTTCTCCAGCCAGTCTAGGAAGTCTGTTAGTGCTGATATCTCAGACTTTGTCTTCAATATCTGCAATTAATGTAACCATGTTTGCTGTGACAAATAGGGTTATTTGTAATTAACAGTTCTTTCGGCCCAGTGCCGCAGTAAGTGTGTTAAATTTACCAATATCCAAAGCGTGTATTTATAAATTAAAGCAGTTAAAATTAAAATATAAATTCCCAAGGTTGAAATTAATGTTGCAGATTCTCATTCTCTTTTTTTCAACTTTTTTGTGGTAAGTCAGTTGTTTGGGCTATTCTGTGAATGATTAAGCTGTTCAAACCGTTTTTCTGAAGAGGGGGGCTTGGCCCTGGGCAATGTTGCAGGACTGTACCTTGTGGGTGTTGGTGTCCTTGAGCATGCGGTAGCGGCCGACGGTGACGACGCGCACGTTGTGGCGGCGCCGGGCTCCGGGGTTGAGGTCGCCGTACGGCATGATGTACTGCGAGTACTGCTGCTTCGGTGTGTAAGCTGCGATTTGGCAGATCTGCAACCAGCACCTTAGTTATAACATGTCTTTATGATTAGCTTAATAAAGAGTGTAATAGAGAAGTTTTGTTCTTTTTCGAGATGATTCTATTCCAGGTAATACCATCTCTCAGGTGACACAAATGTAACCACCATAAACTAAACAAGACTTGAGAGTCCCACGACATGAGCCTAGCCACGGCCATACAATCGAAGTTACGCTCTCATTTTAAAACGACAATTTAAAATTTTATTTATTTGGAGATCCAACAGCTGTGACATTAAGGCGGTTCCCTGAGCCAGAAGGCGAAAAATCTCCTTATATGATCCTGTTTTTCTAAGAGGCGTTGATATTCGTAGACGTGGAAAAAATATATGTAGTTTTTGACTATATTATCTTTAATATCATAGCTTCCGATACACGAATTATGACACTTCGCTCGATACAGTTAATTCCCAAAGTAACCTCTAACTCGGGCTTTTAATCCAACTTTACTCGGTTATTTATTATGTGATACTATAAACAAAAAAAGAAGAAAAAACAATCTTAACTTAAATAGTAATTTCATAGCTTTCGAATTTCGATATTGTAAGGTAACGTTTTTAAAATAAATAAAAATCGACAGAATTCGATCAAAATTGACACTGTGCGCATGATCTTTCCTGTTCTTTCTTGCGAAATGTGACAGAGACAGCGGCAAACCGATGGAACGGCCTTAACATAAAAAATATAGTAGACACAGGAAGCCAATGACATGGTACTAAACTAATAGATACTATACTAAGGTTGCGCACTATCACAGCCACATATGTGAACAGAGTGAATACAAATGATACCTAATAAGGATAATTTGGGAGTAACTAATATACAAATTAACTTAGCAACATAATGAAGACTAAGCTAAGAAAAAAAAAGAATAATACATAAGTAAGGCATTCAAGAATGCGACAACACGCTAACTCAAAAGACTCAAAATATCTCTGCACTAAATTACGTCTAACACTAGGAATTCTACAGTTGAATATAACAAAATTTTACATGATTACGTCTTACACTAGGAATTCTACAGTTGAATATAACAAAATTTTACATGAACTTTCTAGTATCTATGTTCCTATGTCTGGTACAAGTTGTTGCTAGAAATTGTAATACAAAAAAATAAAAAGATCAATAACAGACAGACAACTAAGAGGTAAAGAGGAAAAACTAAAAATAATGTAAAAACTCCGACTTAATTAGAAGGTCATGACAATAACGGTATTGATAAATAAAACTAGTTGTACCTCATCGATGAGCCTCCGTCCCGTAGTGTCCATGTCCCAGCCCACCAGCGAGTACTTTCCGGGCGGGAGCCCCGCCGGCTTCTCGGCCAGCGCGGGCGGCAGCTCGGTGGGCGCCTCCGCCTCGCCACCGTTCACCTTGGATTCAGACACCATTGCCATTAACACTGATTGCTAGCTGCAACAAAAAAAAATGGTTAATAGTTATTAACCGATATAAGTGCATAAAGTAGGAAATTCACAACCAAATGATTGTACAATGTTTTACAGTACATAATATGGCACTTTAAATTCTCGACATATGCAGATAAAGGTTTATACATCATTTGACAATAAACGGGAGGGAATACCCTCCTGGACGAGAGATGGACCTTACAAGCGAGAGCCTGGTTCATTTCACTCGTTTGTTTGTTTCGTTCAGTTCACTATTCATATTAGTTCATACTTTGGCAACACTGTGCTACTGCCAAGCTTGTCGAGGCATCTTTGCTTACTGTTGCTACAGTGGAATGTGCTTCTAGTTTATGGTAGATATTTGCCATTCTCAAAATTACTTTCAAAGTTACCCCAATACACCTAAATGCAGTGATCCATAGAAGTATAAAGAATGCTATCTGTAGTTATAAGTACCTAAAATTATCACCTTAAAACTCATTTAGAACCAATTTGTGCAAAAAGTAAATTTAACTAACCCAAATGAGTACTGTAGTGTGTGGACACAAATGAGTGAACTAACCAAATTTCAGTGCAGTCTCATTTTAACTTTAAATTAACAACCTACAAGGTTAGATAGCCAAAAAGTCAAAGTATTTCACTGATACTTAACTAAAAATTCTATACTTCTAGAATTTGTTGCAATTAAGTCTTACTATTATTATGAAAAAACTAAAATGGAAGTGGACTGACCACATGCTTGGAGACAGAAGAGAAAAATGGTCAAAAGATATCACAACATGGTACCCAAGAGACGGAAAAAGGAATGATGGAAGACAAAAAATTAGATGGGAAGACGAGTTTAGGCAGGTGGCTGGAGCCTTGTGGAGAAGACAGGATCTGGACAGGGACTCGTGGAGGAATATCGGAGAGGCCTATGCCGCGAGCAACCAGACAAGACGTCTGCAGAGAAAGGCTAGCAGTAAGCCGTAAGTATTATTATCCTGTACACTGTGTATTATTGTTACCACTAATGTTAAAAAGGAGTACCCCGAGTACCCATAACCTTATGAGGGCGACCTATTCCTATATTCAACTGTGGATCACTGTTGGTTGATGTTTTAGTAGCACTCAAGAAGGCCTATCATTCATAATAATAAGTATTTTTCTTACAAAGCAAAGAGATAGGTGCGGGCTGAAGAACAGCGCTGTGCAGTCACCAGACTCGCGGCACAAACTGAGTCTCGAGCCTATTGTCACACTTAGCATATGTACTTGTATAATATTGCTGTAATTTAAGCTTATTGTACACTACTGTTTTTTTTGTACTTTGACAATAAATGTAACTTTTTTTTTATGTTAATAATAATAAAATACAGGAGGAAAAGTCTCTATTAGGATAATTAAGCTTTGGACATCCTTTCCTGTACAGCTTGCAGAATGCAAGAATAAATTTTGTAGGTAGATTCAAGTTAGACAGCAACATAAAATTCTTCCAAAAGAAAATAAAACAAATACTCAAAAGCTTGGTAATCACAGGAATTATTACATAATCTTATCTTAAATTAAAGATAACAAGGGTTCTCATAACTAACACAGAATAATCAGAGATGGGTAATCATAATAGGTGGTGCATTTATGTTCTTACCCACAAGCCTGTTTCAAGGTACCAGTTGAATATACATTATATACAGTCTGTTCTGTACTAACATGTTCTTTACATTTTATGTTTGTACACCTGCTAGGTTACTAAGCCTGTTTGATAACCATTATTTATTCTTGTATGTAAATAAACAAATGCTGAGCTTGTCCGCTTTCTAAGACATCTATACCTGGCTAAGGCGCGTAGTAAGTTTTATTTATGACGCCATAGAAATAAATCTTTAAGTGGGCAGGCTAATGAGGTCATAATAGCGAACGCCGATAAGGTTATACTGCTAATATTCTGTATGTACAAGAAACGCATCCTTATTTTACATTTTTGGACCTGGTCTAGAAGCCACGTACTTAACAAAAAGCAAATTGCAATCAAAGTACGCAAACTATGCAAACAAATTTACATCGTACTGCGGCAAATGCAAAAAAAACCGGCGCCTAAAAATCGATCATGAAAAACAAATTAACGGAGCCATTAAAGGTAATACAATCGCTGTTGTAAATGTTGAAAAGCATCCGAAGTACTAAAATACTTCAAATTAGTTCCCTGTACAGTTCAAATGCAAATCATGATCATCAGAATTAGGGGAAAAATAAAAAAATAGGACACGTGGCGGTGTCTCCCCAGAGACATTTGCCCCACCCCAGTGTCAAAATAATTAATCAGTATACTCACAGCTGGAATCTACTGCTGATTTTTTGTTTGTGAATATAAAAGACTCCAAAGGGCGCTGTTACTGTAGTTCTGCAAAATGCTGTAAAATAAAATAATGAAGTATAAAATATCACAAAATCTCGGCACGTGTGCGGCAAACCGCAATAGCGATTTAGCGATCGAGCGAGAGAACGATAGAACGAATGAAATAACAACGACGTGGGTTGCGTTCAATGATTCCATCATTCCAACTTCCTCAAAATAAAAATCTTGTCATGCGCAAATTTAGAATATTTTAATATTTTATATTAATTCCAAGGATAATACAATAATTAATCAAAACTTACACCATTCAGTACGGAAAGATCGATTATTTTCTTGAAAGCTACGAGTATTTTACAACGACAATGTCAGACGTAATATCCTAACAAAACAAAATAAATAGACATAGGTATTCTCTTTGAAAATAGACAAATTCGCTTTTCAAAAAAGTAGTAACATAGAGTATTTATTCAGAGCACGTGAAGCAAGAAGAGTTAAGCATACAGCAAAATTTTCTTCTCAAAATTAATTTTTCCTTCATAGTCACTACGTTTACAATTTACTGCGTATTAAGGTTTAACGATGATTGTAAATTTTATAATACTACTAAGAGGCGTGTATGTGTGTGTGTGTGTGTTACATTGCTTTGATGTAAATCTCATAAACTTGACTGCGCGCATAATATTAATATTGATATTATTTATTCTGTTTAATCTAATTTTTAAATTGTGATATAATATTATTGTAATTATGAGTCCCTGTTACTCGAAATGAAAAAAATAAAAAAAAACATTTGCATTTAATTTCAGTAAAAATATGAATTGAACGCAGCTGTTTATTCAAAAACGACGTTTAAAAACCACAAATGTGTAAAGTAACGATAGCGGACGGCCCTCTAAGATACTGAATAAAATATATATCAACCTGAAATAATTCTGATATTAATAAATTGAACTGTATTTATAAAACTAAAAATTGAAATAAACACTTGCTTTTATTTCCTATTTTAGTTATATTTTCATATGAAGTAAAATATTTTGGCTTCTTAACGTACCACCAATAAACAAGTCAAGCGAACATGTTCGAAAACCAAACAACACTTTCTTTAACAATATGTAAAAATATATTATTCAAGAAATTTGTAATAATTGCATATTTGGGTAGTACATGTTTTATTATTTAATTACTAGCTATTTTATAAAATATTGTTTTTCTAAAAATCCACTATAAAACTTGTCAAGAATACAACATCGAACTTATTTTTCTCGTTTATTTGATTTACGAACGTAAATGTCAGAATGTATATTCCTTCGCGTAGTTCGCGTCAATCGCGTTGCATCGTCAGACTTGTATTCAATTAAATGGAATTTTTGTTTTCATTTAAAACTGTTACAAATACATGAAAAATGACAGAGAATGTAGAGCATTATCGTAATCAAATAGCTTTAGCTCGGACTGAAATCAAGAATTTAAGGTAAACTATAAGTATTCACTAATTTTCCTGCATTTACTGATATGCATATCACGTACATAGATAGAATATTGGTTTACTTTATATATTAATTTCTTACAGACAGCAACTCTCTTCTCTAAAACACGAACATCTTAAGGAGATTAAAGCGATTAAAGAGGCTCTAAGCGAATTGCGATGTGCCAACTGTGCTGATTCAGGTATAAATTGGTTTCGTAATATTTTATATTTTTAATTCGGATGTTTAATTCAAAATAAAACTACTGTCTTTTTCAGCTACAACGGTTCAGAGAAATCTCGTAGAGCAGCCATCTTCTTCGTCAGAAGTAGATGGTGGCGTTGCATACCAGGCTATTGGGGTGATTGAGACTTCTTTTCAGAACAAACGGGGGGTGCCGCGGCAGCCGTCGGTGCTGGCGAAGGCTCGGGGAGCGGTAGTCATTGATCCCAGTATTTTTAACAATCCGGAACATGCTTTGAGTGGGTTGGAAGAGTTTTCACATATGTGGTGAGTCATATGTTGTGATACATGCTACATTATAATTAATTGTAGTTGATATTAATTGTAATTGACTTTGTAACACCCATGCTCTGCTGTGAACTTTTCAAAAAATTAGACCTAGCTACTCTATGAATGATGCAATCAAAATTCGAAAAGTGTAACTGAATTGATCATCAATCATGTACTTTTAAAAGTATGATCCTATTACAGTAATTTATACTCTGCCTGAAACCAATTTACGTTCAATTGTAGTTAAAATATTTGTAAATTTGATTCCCATTATAGATTACTTATAAATGATGTAACAAGATGTGTTGGTTATTTTCAATTGGCACAGTTAAATTTTATTATTATTTCGTTTTAGACAGGCAGTTGATGCTGGTATGAAGAAATCACTTAGCACAATTTCACTGTTTAGATAGTTTTTCAAGTCTCATTTCGTAAGTTTATTTTGATCGTTTAAACAGGATATTCTCTTCCAGGATCATTTTCCACTTTCACGCAACAGAGAGCAGCAATGTGCCGGCAAAGGTATCTCCACCGCGTCTGGGCGGCGAGCGGCGCGGGGTGTTCTCCACACGGTCTCCGCACAGGCCCTGCCCCATTGGACTCTCACTCGTCAAGATACAGAGCATTGAAGGTGGGCATACTTCGCCATTTGAATACTGTAGTACCTTTAGTACCCTTACCCTGGATTTACATATAGTTGCTTACATAATAGTAGAATGCTTCTTTGGTTAACTGCATTTGCGAATAAGTGATTGTGTTCATACATGATTAGCCGGGTCTACATGGAGCGAGCAACCTCGCGCACAAAACGGCCAGTGTAGACGTGCCTCGGCCGAAGTGGCTTGCGCGAGGCACATCTAATAATGTCGATCCAACACGCGCGCCTCGGCACGTCTACACTGGCCGTTATGTGCGCGACGAAATTGCCTCGGCGCGTATGCTCGCTTATGGACCCGGCTATTAAGGTGTAATTTAACCCCTTGGCCTTTATAGATTAAATATTAATTATGTATGCAAGTAATACAATGTAGTTTTCAATGCCAAAAACAAGCAAGTCTATTAAGAATTAACCCTAAAATGCATATTGTTGCCAAATGTACAAATATACAAAGCATTGGACACTTGGACAGCTCACAGATTCAACAGAAAATAAAAAATAAAATGGGTTCCAAAAATCATGCATTTAAGGGTTAACTCTATGAACGCCACGCCTATCGTGTGCGGTGCGTCATCGTAAACTTTGTGGCAATGCAGGAAGGTTGATATATGGTCGCGCGCGGCAGTTGACGTCTTTAGCGGTAAAAGGGTTAAGACAGCCATTCTCAAACTTTTTTGGTGACGGAACCCTTTTGGAAAGCGAAACATTTGACGGAGCCCCAAAAAAAAAATTCGGTCGTCACTATTTAACGGTAGACCAGAGATATAGAAGAGATAACCATTAATAAAGACTTCTCAATAACTAGCTCTTCTATATCTTGGGTCTCGCGGAGCCCCCACAGAGGCAGGGTCCGCTGAGCACACTTTGAGAATGGCTTGGTTAAGAAATCAAAAGGCTTATCTATGAAAATCTTCAATCTCCTCAGGCAACCGAATCTATTTCTTCGGAGTGGACATGGTAAACGGAACTCCAGTCCTCGACATCAAACCATACATCCCACAGTATGACTACCCTGTCCCTGTGTTCGGAGACACTCCTATGTCATCGCTGGTCCGGCCTCCGACGGAAGGCACTAGCGATGGGCTAGATGTTGCCAACTTGCAAGTCGACGACAGCTATGACAGAAGGTGAGGGCACTACACTTCTCTCTAACATCTATAGAAGTGGATAAAAACCAAACCATACATCCCGCAGTACTACCCTGGCCCCATGCTTGACACTCCTATATGTCATGTGAATCAATCCTTTGATACCTATAGAAGTATCCATCGTGGGCGATCTCGTTGCGAACGCGAACACCGTGGAGCCGCGAGTTGTTCGCTTACGTAACGCAGAATTTCATAAAGAATAGAAGTAGTGAACAGATTCTATTTTCTGTTCCAGCCTCAGCCCTCGCCAAACGAACCCAGTCGGTGACACCAGCCCCTTGCGCTCGCCCGCTGCCGGCCCGCCCCCCTCCACCCTCCCCGCTTCCCCCTCGCCCGCCTCCCCCTCCTCCATCGACCTCCTCGACGGCAGCCTGCAGTCCCCCGTCCGACGACCAGACACTGAACGCGGCGCGCCCGACGGACAGGAGCGCTTCACCCCCCCGCAGTCCGCCCAGCTTGTCAACCTAAGTCACGATGGCATCAGAGTAGCCCCCTGGATAGCCAACCCACCTACGCAAACGTACGACGTCCGATTCACCGACGACGCTTTAACGCGACTAGTCGAACTCATCGGTGATAGAGCGCAAGCATTTAAAAACAATCTAATCAGTCTACTTTCAGAAGATCCGAGGTCTAATTATGTTAGGACGCGGTACCCGGACCACGAGTACAACTGCGTGTTGGAGGACTTATCTATTAGCTGCGTTTTTGATGTCGCGTCTGCGGTGTGCACTATTATCGCTCTGAGGAACGCGGATGACCTCCAAAATTAGAAGTTTGCCTAATGTTTTAATATCAATAATTTATTTTATGCAAGCACAATTATAATTTGTTGGCACCGATGGAGTTTTTCTTAATCATCCTGTATAAATCGAGAGATTGCGGCGGATGTTTCGTCAAAATATAAACAAATACAAAAATGCATGTGACACCATTCAGAGTTAACACCTAGTCTTAACCCATTCATGGCCGAGAACCACCGAGCGTACTCAATACGCTACCATACAAACCGTTTTTAGCTAAAACGCATGACTTAGCTTATGGGTCTCGAGCCATACGCCATACGCAAACGGTAAATAAATCGCGTAATGGCGTAGACGGAACGATCATGGTAACTTAACTCAATTTAGTCCATGAGTTCAATGACCTTTGTGTTTGCGTGTGAATGACATTTTTTTTGTATGGCATTCAAAGGGTATAGGGGTCACTTATCTCAGGTGGCTGATAAAGAGATTGTGCGGTGATTTTCTAGTAGAAGGTTTTTACTTAGCATAATACAAATCAGCTTCATGTAGCCAAGCCTTCAACCATTCCGTAGCTGACCATAATAACTTCTTATCAACTGTCTTAACTTAACCTTAAATAATTAATTGTAGTTGATATGTTAACTTTGTAACACCCATGCTCTGCAGTGGTCTTTAAAAAAAATTGACCTAGCTCTGGACTCTATGATTGATTGTCTGTTGCTCTGTGGTCTATGACCGATTAATCGGTCTTTGGCGTTGAACCTGCGGTGCGTATGAAAAAAAAATGAAAATGAAAAATGTTTATTTCTTTTAAAACATACAGGTTATTTTACAATGGTAAAGATCTCCTAGTAGGTATACAATACCTGTGGCAGGAGATCCTGCTCATCCGTTATGTTACGAGTAGTTACCTATATAATAAAAATAAATGAACAAAAAGTACTTATATTAAGTAAGATTAGAAGCTTAAAAATAACAAAAGGGAAATTGCATGATTTTGTGTAAGTACATACTTAAGTGTGTGTGTGTGTGTGTGTGTGCGTGTGCGTGTGCGTGCGGGCGTGCGTGTGTGTGTGTGGAGTTATATTGAATGAAGGAGTCCTTCTACGTCATTGTAATTTAAGGTTCTTATCCATTCAGATACTACTTTCTTGCACTTATATTGTTGTAAAGCATATATGTTAATTTTTTTATTTATTCTATTATACAAATGTGGTGATAGTTTGCTGAATTGGTACATAGCAAACCGAGATTGACTGCGAGTGACAGGAGCAACGTTATAATTACGCCTTCCGTTTAATGATTGAGTGTTATATGGTAGGGACTTATGTACTTTAAGAGTGGTGGCTTAAAAAGTTTTCGCATAGATAGAAGTTCGGAAGTTTTATAAAGTTCGGTTGTTGGGTATAAGTACGGTTTAAAGTACATGACCTTAATCAGGCTCCTTTGACCCCTTTCTACCTCTATGAATTTGGTTTTCGCTGCTCCACCCCAAGCAGTAATGCAGTAGCACATGACTGATTGAGCCAGAGAAGTGTAAAGCTGCTTTAATAACGTTTTAGAAGCGATGTGGCGTAATTGTTTGAATATCCAGATAAGTTTGCGGATTCTATTATTGACATACTCTATGTGTGAATACCATGAGAGGCGTTGGTCTATCATGATGCCGAGATATTTAGTGGATGACACTTTATCAATATGGGAACAGTGGCAAGGCGAGGAGTTGTTTGGTATGCAGGTGTGTATTTTTAGACAGAAATTATTGGATGGTTGACTACTGATATTTTTAGTAAAACACATATAGTTCGTTTTTGCAGTATTCAACGTAAGTAGATTACTCGTGAGCCATTTATTAACACCTAGGAGACCATTTTCAGCATTTTTAAATACATTGCTCCACGACTTTCCGGTAAAAACAATAACTGTGTCGTCCGCATATGAAAAAACTCTGCCATCTGTAATATTCATAGTAGTTAAATCATTGATATAAATTAAAAACAAGGTAGGTCCGAGGACACTACCTTGTGGGACGCCAAAAGACACATTACTGCTTTCGCTTATGTAGTTTTCAATTTTTACACGCTGTGTTCGATTATCCAGGTAGTCGCTCAGTAGAGCCAATGGTTTACCTCGGATACCAATGTGTTCCAATTTGCGTATGAGAGTGGGAAGAGAAACGGTGTCAAAAGCTTTTCTCAGGTCAAGGAAGACTGACAAACATTTATTACCTTTGTCCACTTGTTCAGTTATTAAAGACGTAAGTGCTAATACAGCGTCTTCTGTAGACTTGCCTCGCCTAAATCCGTATTGAGATTCTGAAAGTATTTGGTATTTGTTCAAATATGAAATCAGTCGGTTATTTATTAGTTTTTCTATTATTTTGGATATAGCAGGCAAAACAGAAATAGGTCTATAGTTATTTGCATCGTTTCTTTTCCCATTCTTATAAACCGGCGTGATTATGGATTCTTTAAGAATAGGGGGGAAAATGCCATTTACGAAACATAAATTGGCTAAGTGAGAAATCACTGGAACAACAATAAGTCTTGTGCGTTTTAAAAACTCGGTGGGAATGTTATCAGGTCCTGGGGCACTTTTGGTTTTTAGACTCATTAATATCCGGTCTATTTCCTGAGGATCGGTCTCAGTGAGAACAAAAGACGAAGGAGTTGATCTTTGTGGTAGTGAGCAAGTGGAAACGTCTGAAATTATATCTGCAGCTAGTTTTTTACCCACATTTGCAAAAAAGCTATTTACATAATTGACGGATTCATATGGAGTTCGTTTACAGTCTAATAGTTCAGTGTTACTGGACTTGGTAATTTTATAGTTTGTGATTGATTTAATGGCACTCCATAAAGCTTTAGGATTTGTTAATGAGCTAGCTAATAAGTCCCGTTCATACTTTCTTTTTAGTTTTCTTATGAGGTTATTGCAGTAGTTGCGGTATCTAATGAACGTTATTTTAAGGATTTCGTTTTCTGGGTCGGAACGGAGGTTTAATTGCATCCTATTTCGGTTTTTAATGCATCGTAAGATTCCAGGGGTAATCCAAGGCTTGATAATTCTACGGCTTTTAGGTATATTTTTTACAGTTTTACTATTTGATAGTGAACTTTGAAGTTTGTGTATTAATTGTTCAACAACGAAATGCGGATCTGTACTATGTAGAAGACTTTGTAAGTGACTATTGTCTAAATTGGTAAATGCTTTATTATAGTCATATTCTACGTGTGTTTTGGGTTTGTTTTTAGACACTTTACATCCCATCAAAGATAGGTATATAGTATCATGGTCAGTCACTGACGTGTTAAGAACAGCAACAAAAGCTGATAGTTGGTTATAGTCAATTTTTATTATGAAGTGATCTAAACAGTTGTCAACTCTTGTTGGGAGTGTATGAGCAGGAAGTAAGCCGTATGTAGAGAGCATATTTAGGTACTGGTGTCTGTTTAGGCACTCGTGTGAAGGTTCCTGCTGACGAGGTATAAGGTTTATGTTAATATCTCCAGTTAGAATTATGTTTTTATAGGTGTTGATGCTGTCTAAGTAAGTATTAAGAGAATCAATGAAAGTTGATGCGTTAGGGTTTGAAGGGGACCGGTAAATACCAATTATTATTAAATTATCTATTGTGACTTGTATGCCTGAAGCATAGTTCAACTTAATCTCTCTAACATCTGATTTTAAGACATTGTTTATATAGACCACTACACCATCATTCTGATTAAGGTTACGTACAGTCGATAATGATGTATAGTTAGGAATAAGTGGAATAGGTTTTGCGTCATTTAGTCTACATTCTGTTAATATAATTACATCAATTTGAAAGTCTAGTTGCGAAAGTGTAATAAGGAAGTTGTCAAAGTTACAATAAATGCTTCTGATATTTTGCGTATATATCGGTCATTGGCGTCCAAAAGGTTGAACTAAAGTAGAGATGCGCAAAACGCTTCACTGAGTTGATGAAGTTGAGAGATGAGTTGAAAAGATTGATTCATATCTTTCGCTCCCGGTGATATACAATATATCACTCATTTCGCTCAGTGGTTCTGTAGACTATATTGTTCACGAGTGAGTAGAGAGAGATGTCAATCAGTCAGATACACACAGAGTGCGACAAAGATGGCGAATCACGCGATACGATCCCGCCATTCCCGACACCCTCCGAAGGGTTCCGAACCGCTCCGAAACCAATTCGCATCGTCTCACTCGCTCGTGACGCTCGTCACGTTCGGCCGGCTCGGCTCATTCGAATCATGGGTGGGAAAGAGCGAGCAAGGCAAGCTGAGATAGATGAGTTACTGAGCGCGTTAAATCATTAGTGAATTTTAGAGTGAGTTATAATAATAATAATAATAAAAGACGTTTATTCAAGAAGTTGTAACATAGGTACATAATAAAAGTACACGATAATGCTTACAAACTAATTGAAAGGGAAGGTGGCTCAGCTGATGTTTGTGCCAAAAAGGCTTCGGGGCACAGCAGCCCCAAAGGTTTTAAGCAACGGACGCTGTTATTCTGCCACCGCCGTAATTGTATCTAGCTAAGGACAGTATAAACATTTACACTATTACATATAGGACATGATAGCAAAACCGAGCAATGCGCAGTGGATAAAAAAGTGCTAACTAAAGTGCTAAAAAATATCTTCAATCAAAAGATATAGTTCATTTAAATCACTCACTCGAGAACGACACGTCTAAATGGTTAAAAGTAATGTGGAAAATTGGAGGTAGTTTAAAAACACCGTTTTAAATGCGAATTTATTTCAAGCATCCGGCTTAGTCCAGCCCTCTGCCAGGTGATCTCTTACTGCTCGATCCAGCACCGCCTGAAATAAAATACGATCATTTTTAATATACCCGCAAACCATTCGAAGTTAAATTTTGTACATGGCCTAGAAAATATTGAATGGGTATAAATTACTTTAAAAAAAACCGGAATACAGTGTATAAAAACCATATTGTACCTCAATATCTCTGCAGCCCTGCATAGCTCTGCTCAACACTAGGTCAAAGTAGTCCATGTGCAGCCGATGGGACATCTCCAGGAGAGCTATACTTCCTGAAATAATACAGTAATTTAGGGGAATTCTCCCAAACCGTGGGTTCCATACTTTTTAGTATTTGTTGTTATAGTGGCAACAAAAATACATCATCTGTGAAAATTTCAACCGGCTAGCTATCACGGTTCATGAGATACACCCTGGTGACAGACAGACGGACAGTGGAGTCTTAGTAATAGGGTCCCTTTTTTACCCTTTGGGTACGGAACCCTAAAAAGTGTCATGATGCACCGTGTAAGACAATGAGAATTCTGTAGGTACGATTTTGTTGAGGATGACCAGTGTTATTAGTCAGTTACCAGTGGTAGGCATGGCGGCCACGGTGAGACACACGCCGCCCGCCGCCTCCTCAACATGACCCACGTCTACAAGCGGCTGTGGCTCGGCGCCGCGCCACGCCATGGAGGCGGAGGAGGCGCACACGATGGCGCGCATTGGGATTCCCGCGTTGATTAATGCTAAGCTCGCTGCGTTCACACAGGCACAGAACGCGCTGCCGTCTGCCTGAAGATATTAAATTGATTATTAAAAATATGGGTTTCAAATTAAACATTCCTTGGTCCTAAGAAGTATAAAAAATGTCATTATCATATAATTGCTTAAAATAATAAATAAAAAGTACAAAAATTTGCCGCAACGTAGTTCACATAAGGGGCATTTCACGTCAAGCGGGCAGCAAAAAAATTGTCAGGTTCTGGATTTTGTTCATAGTTGGATTAATTGGACCTATATGTGAACTAAAAAATTTGGCATCATTACTTTTTTAATATATTGCTTCGTTAAAAATTTATACGCATTTGAAAAAACTACAAAATGTGAGGAACGGATTTTTTAAAAATTATTATTGCAATTCTTTCAATGGATTTAATTATAACTAAATAGTGATTATTTGAGAATATTAGTTGGTTTCTTTGAAAATTTATAAAAAAAGTTTTTTTTATCTTTTTTTCATATAACAAACCGGAAGTTAGTATTAAATATCTGTTTTTTTCCAACTTCGCATTTTTTTATATTTTTTATTTTTACACAATAATGTAGCTTATGGTGTACTAATGTCCTATAAAAATTTTTATAATGGCATCTCGATTGGTTTTGAAGATTCATGAAGTAATTCGAAAGTACTGCGCGACGCTCCGTACTGAGCGGTAGTTCTATGTGGCAGTCTTTAATGGCCAATTACGGGTATTTTTACTTTTGCGTAACGGATTTTTTTTCCATTTCCCCGGCAATTGCACATACAACTCTGGTACTGCTGAGATCCCCTATGAGAGCATTGATATACAAGTTGAAGAGACGCGGCGAGGTTAACCCCCCCTGCCTCACCCCGCACTCCAACCTGTACTCATCAGAAAAGGCGTTGCCCCACTTGACGACATTCGTTTGGTTATTATACCAATAATCAGAAACACCTATTACATCCTCCGGTACATCTGTCTCTGTACGAAGCTTATACCAAAGAAGGTCGTAAGACACCATATCAAAAGCTTTTGATAGGTCAAGAAAACAAGCGTAAACTGGCGTTTTCCTATCGGTGTAGTCACTATTTAGTATAAATAATCACTATTTAGTTATAATTAAATCCATTGAAAGAATTGCAATAATAATTTTCAAAAAATCCGTTCCTCAAATTTTGTAGTTTTTTCAAATGCGTATAAATTTTTAACGAAGCAATATATTAAAAAAGTAATGATGCCAAATTTTTTAGTTCACATATAGGTCTAATTAATCCAACAATGAACAAAATCCAGAACCTGACAATTTTTTTGCTGCCCGCTTGACGTGAAATGCCCCATAAGTGACAGTGAGCAACGTCAGTTAGACAGGTCAGTTGGAGTCCAACGTGTGACATCATCAACCGCTCAAAAATTTTCAACATTTTAAATATTTTTATTACACACTTTTATTTAGCTTCACTGCGTATATACTTTTGTATGTATATATACAGTACCGGCCAATAATATATCACCTTTGAGTGTTTTTGTATGAGCTTGTATAGAGTAAACAATATAGGTTAGTTTGTAGATTGCATATTTTACCAGTCATTTTATACAAATAAATGATGAATATTGCAATTAAATACTGTGAATTACAATAGGATACTCAAAATATAACTAAAAAGCCTCTAGTAAAAAAATGAAGTTAACAATACATTTAAAAAAAAAACCCCTGAAAAAACCATTACATGAGACCAATTTTTCTCATCGCCCATACAAAGGAATACTACTAGACTACCTAAGGCAGTGAGGTGGAAGTCACTCACAAATAAATAAAAAAAGTTATACCGTAAAAACATGCAGGTGATATATTATTGGCCGGTACTGTATATATATATATATATATATATAGTGCTTCAATTCTTGAACCTAAAGTTTGAACCACTCTGGTATCTGATTCAGTTGAAATTTGAAGTACTATCGTAATTCCGGTGACAATGCTAACATGGAGGTGTTCTGATGATGCAGCCGGTAGATAGCCAAAGGAACTCCTCAATGGAAAAACACATCAAGTTTAGGCTCATTATAAAGGTCTTAAGAAGTACTCGATTGACATGCTAATGAGAAAAAGTACAGTCACCAATAAAAATGTGTCACAAAAAAAAATTTTTTAAAGATACTTGTTTAATAAAATAATTTAAAGGTTTACAAAAGTATTTTTAATATTTCTGGTGTTCAAACGATATAAATATGCAATAAAACAATTCTAATTCTAAATTTTATACCAAAAAAAAACAAAACATGCATGAAGCTAATAGAGGGTATATCAATGCAATCTGGTGGCAATGTTCTGCCACCAGAGTGCAGCGCTAGCTTTTTTAGTAAACCATAGAGTAACTTATACATACCTATGGTTGGTGTACCTCTAACAGATTTTTGACAAGTTTTCAGAGATAATAAAATATGACATTGATGCATCAAGGCGGTTTGCTTACAGAGGACCTAACGGGAAACGCGAATTCGAAAATTCGCTATCAGCCTCTTTATCGCTCTTTATCTTTATTGCTTGAATAGGCAAATGACAGAGATGATAGATAAAGTAATTTTCTTGTTTCATGATAGACCCTCAGATTGTGGTAGTGGCGCCCTGGCGCCCCCTACGCAGAGTTTCGCGTAATATTCCCTATTGTAAGACTCACCTGTAACACTTCCACATAAATGTCAATCTGTGAGCGAGGGTACAACTCGGTCTTGATAGCAGCTATCAGAACCTGTCTCAGGTGCATTGACATCTCCTGCGACTTCCGGTCACCACGAGGCCTGTTCTTCCTTTCTCCTACAATTAGCAGGTGAAATAATTGTTATGTAAAGAATAAAATGGTTGATAAATAAAATCTCAAGTGATTATTACCTGTAGAGAATGTGGCCATACTGTATTGGCAATTAACAACAACTCCTTCTGTGTTCATTTTTGACTTAGCTGCCTGAAATGAAAGAAATGTTTATAGACATGAAAATACTGGTAAGTGTTATGTTTACGTAATACATTCTTTAAATTAGAGTTACCTGATGAGGACCGTATACAGCGGCTAAAACCTTAGTGTTTCCTTGTTCTAAATAAGCGCTGCCATCAGGCTGTGTGAAGACTCCAAGTTTACAACGAATTCGTCTTAGCTCGTTTGGTCTTCTGCCGTCTAAACGAAGACCCTGGCTTGATAACAAGTCAGGCCCGGGCATGATTACTTAGAAATAAAGTTATCTATTAACTAAGACTTGATTACTTTAACTAATTGTATAAAATACTAATTAAAAACAAGTAAAATACTAAATAAACAGCAACAAATTCAACATCCAAGGGAAACGTGCAGCTGACATTTCACATTCTTTGAATGACAGTGACATTTGATTAGCAATATTGCCATAATACGAAATTCAGAATCCACGTGAAATACCCTTCATTTTACGTCCTGAGTAAATAAAAAAATATAAATTTTATCCATAACGAGCGTTTTTTTTTAAAATTAACGCGTTCCTATACTTGCTTATTATAAGGATTGTCATACGTTTATACGTACATGTTTATACGTTTTACTACAATGGCAATGAATTAGACAAATTATAAAGTTCATAAGGTAAATATCGCTAAATCTGAGGATATTACACTCTACTGGCAACTCTAAATATAATTTTCTGTTTGAGTCATTTATAAAACCGCTTGATTGTTGTTCATTCAACTGATGACACTGACAATGTTGCATTATCCTGAACGCGTCACAAGCTTCCCCAAAAATGTACTTGTTTTAGTTTACCGCAATGCTTAATTGTTATTGGCTACTTTTCGGCTTTCTTGTTTATGTAACCAATTACACGCATTTATTAACGTGCACGAGTTTGTGAGATATGGCATAGTGCAATGGAAACTCATTAATTAATTGTAGTCGTACGCATTGAAAATGGCTGAATTGTTTTTTCGAGAATTACAATAAATTAATTTCAATGCTAATTGCCACTGTAAAATTGACTAAAATCGTAAGTTACTCTTAATATTTATGCAAACATCCATTTTATATTGAAAGTGATAATGTAAACAAAGTTAGTAGATGTTCCGGTGTGTACTTGCTCATCCTAAATTTCTTCCGATAAAAGTAAATATTTGGTCTCATTATCTAAAATTTTGTAACGAGCACACACATTACAAGGATTTCTAGGTTGACAATACGATTAGTTAACATACTGCAACCGTATAGATTGATAATAAGTATCGATTATTATTGATTAGGTATTGGGTAAATTTAATGGCTTGGTTATTGTTTCAGCAAAGTGCGTAGTCGCGAGTATGGATGTGGACGATTCTGCTGTTGACCTGAGCGTCAGGTAATATTTATAACCTAATTGGACAAAGATCAATCATAACCATAATTTGATATGTATAGACAAATAAGTTAAAATTACATAATTTGTGTTGTAGGTCTTTGCCTCCTGAGTTGAGCGAGCTTCGTGCTCTGACGGCCAGCGGGCTGACCATAACGCCAGCACAGCCTCCCCCACATGTGAGTTTATAAGTAATATTCAATTTCTCCTTAGACAAAAATTATTATTTATTTTTTTGAGAAAATCTTAAAAAAAATATATATTTAGTTACATGTAAAAAATCCGCAACGCAGGCTTCGTGAGGTGGCTACAAATTTCTCCTTATGTTCAATGCTCTGTGGTGGTCTTTCTATTATTAATCATTTTTTTTTCTTTTGCATTCCGAGAAGATTATTGATAGAGTAAGTATACTTTTTCTTACATATTCATTGTTGAGATGTTATTGTGTTTGTTTGTTTACAGCTGTGCATTGTTGTGGTATTCGGAATTCACGGTTTTGCATATTTGTTTTGTTTTATTTATCGAATACTCTCTCTCTGTTAAGAGGCCGGTGTCGATTTTAGTCGCAAAAATGTAAAATTGATAAATTTAGTCGATGAAATTGTATACCTTTTGTTACCAAATTGAAATAACAAGTACTGGTTTCTATTAGCACGTCTTCTTATCTTGCCTTTTATCAGATCAATTTTTTGAAAACAGACTCACTAAATTAGTAATGATTTTTTTTCTGAAGGACGCTTAGATAAACGCGCGTAAAGCACTGATTTTGTCGCTCTTATTTGTAAATTTCGTACAGTTTGGACTGCTGAAAATGATAAATTTGTATTACACATATTCTGTACTTGACTTTTATCAGATTACTTTTTTGTTATATGACTTAGAGTTCGAGGAAATGAAAGTTAAACGAATTCAATTTTCTCCAGAAATTACTTCAAAACAAGTGACAATTTCTCCGAAAATCTACTTAATTTCAATGTAATTTTAATACCTAAACAATCTACAACATTTGCTAAAAATATTCTTATACATCAATTTGTATAATTTACCACCATAATTTTTTGATGAATTTTTAAAAACCTCTTCATATATTACCGGTGACGCACGCTCGCGACCTCATTATTAAAAGGCATGATGAGAAAACGTGCTAATAGAAACCAATACTTGTTATTTAGATATTACGTAACAAAACGTGTATAATTTCAACGACTAAATCTATCAATTTTAAATTTTTGCTCCAAAATCGACTACGGCCTCTTAACTTGTAAGAAAGTTGTTGTCAATAGAACTTGCAAATGTAAACAAACCATTTCACCTTCATTACTTCATAATCTCGCTCTTTAATACGACCTTATCAACAGTTTATACGTAAATATTTTATTTATATTAATTTTTAATTTAATTCAGGGGTCGGCAACCTTCTAGCAGCCAAGGGCCACATAGCAGTTAACGAAATTGACGCGGGCCGCACTTTGCTAATTTCTATGACTTTGTCAGGAATTGTCGTTTGTCAAAATTACATACAAAATAGCCAGGGAGGCTCGCGGGCCGCAAGTGAGAGGTTCGCGGGCCACATGCGGCCCGCGGGCCGCCTGTTGCCGACCCCTAATTTAATTAAATGTTAATTATTAATAAGGCCGTTAAAATGCCATGGGTCTTTAAAAATGTACAGTTTTCACAAATTCCTAAATTTTCAAAACCTAATTAGTATTATTAAGTGAGCAGGCAAGCATCCGCATACTGACAATACCTGTGTCCAGTAGTTTTTGAACATGTCATACTTCCACGATTTTTACTCATTATTATTTATAACGACGGGACTTAATCGCGTAAAATATAAATTTAAAACTTATTTTACGCGATTAAGTCCCGTCGTTGTAAATAATAATGTCATACTTAACAATAAAATTTAAAGTGCTTGTTTTTTATGGGAACCATTCCATATTCTCTGGTAGTTTGTTCCCGCTTTTACATTCAGCCCCTCCCGCTGTCGGCAATAATTCCCTAAATACTGCTGCGGCAGGATTGAGCTCGATGTGTGTTTACATACTGCCCTACCACTCACTTCTCTGTTGGGTTTCGGAAATGGCAGAAGTCTTTCTCCTCCAGGCGCTCGGCGAGTACTGAGCTGAATGTGAACACGCACTGCCGCTCGCCCTGCCGGTCCGTTGATTTCCGCATAAAAAAGCGCCATTTTGGGGAGCGCCGGGCAGTGCGAGTGGCTATGGCAATGGCATGAGAAGTATCGTGTTTACGCACTCGTCCTGCCCACTTCCCTGCTCACTTCGACTGAATGTAAATGCGGTATAACAAATAAAATGTGTAAATATTGTCAGGGAGCAAGTGGCAAGCGCGTACTGCGGCCGCGCTCGGAGCAGCGCAGCTACGCCGAGAGCCCGGACATCGTGTTGCTGCCCGCCGCGCCGCCGCACCGCAAGCCCAGCGTCGCTCCCTTCACTGGTAAGTCCTTTTTAGGGTTCCGTACCCAAAGGGTAAAAACCCTACCCTATTACTAAGACTCCGCTGTCCGTCTGTCTGTCACCAGGCTGTATCTCATCAACCGTGATTGCTAGACAGTTGAAATTTTCACAGATGATGTATTTCTGTTGCCGCTTTAACAACAAATACTAAAAAGTACGGAACCCTCGATGGGGCGAGTCCAAATCACACTTGTCCAGATTTTTTTCGATACAGCAGGCAAAGAAGCAGACGAGTAACCTGATGGTAAGCGATTACATTCGCCCGCGGATACTCGCAACACCCGAGGGGTTGTAAGGCGTTGCCGGCCTTTAAGATGGGAGTACACTCTTTGCTTGAAGGTTTGAGTCTAGAACATTATAGGCAATATATATGAAACGAGAGAGACGCGTGGAAACTGGGGGGCATTTTTCCGCCCCTACTTAAAATGATTTTCTGTTTAAATGGAGTAGCTGGTACCTGCCAAAACCCAACCAAAAGAAACTTGAAGGAACTGTCATAGGGCCTGTCGTTCGACGAGAGAGGTATAATTTGTAATCTTGTATCTGATCCCTGAATAGGGATGATGACACATGTTGAATTTTATAACAAAATCTAATAACATGGATAGCAAATGAGTAATTTATCACAATAATGTAGATGTTAAAATAATATATGGTTATCATACAAAAATACAGGACTTGAAAGTTTCAAAATTTAAGTAATTTTTCAACTTCCAAAAAGGAAAAAAGTAAGGGTACCACTCGATTTCTTACATTTTATCCAAAAAAAAAGATTGTACGGCGACTATATACATAAACGCAATATTTCACCGACAAAAACGCAATTTTCTTATTTTGTCCATAAGTACATAAATCATAAAAATCATAAATCATTTATTTGCATTAAATGTGGTTTAACAATAGGTCTTATTATAATTATAAGTATCACACATTTAGCCGTATTTATAGCATGCAATATATGTACATGTTAATCTTACATTTACAAAAAATCTATTTACATTTCATGCAATTTCGTTATTCAGTCAACAACAGTGATAACAATTAAAATGATAAAAATAACAATAATAATAAAGGAAATGTCATTAGCTAGTGCGGAAGTCAAAAAAATCTTTAATATTGTAAAAATTATTGTCTAGTAGCCAGTTATACAATGTCCGTTTAAATCTATCAGAAATTTCCTTAATATCTAATGGTAAATGATTAAATACTTTAATTGACATTACGTGACAGTTATTTTTAAATAATGCACTTTTACACATTGGTCCTATTAATTTTGTAGGATCTCTGGAGCGTAACCTTGGATTTGCAATGAATTTTGGGAATAAGTTAGAGTTAGACTTAACAAATATACCGATTTCCAAAACATACATACTAGTTAAGGTCAGCAATTTAAGTTTTTTAAATAGAGGTCTACAAGATTGTAAAGGTCCTTTCCCGCATATAGCTCTGATACATTTTTTCTGGCTAATAAACACCTTTTTTATATCAGTTGAGTTTCCCCAAATAATTAGTCCGAATCTAAGCAATGAAGCAACATAGCCGTGATAGGCAATAATAGCAGTTTTTTCGCCCGATAAGCGTTGTAATCGCTTCAGAGCATATGAAAATTTTTCTAATCTGATACACAAGTTGTCTATATGTGATTTCCAGCTACAATTTCGATCTAAAAGTAATCCAAGAAACCGTGTTTCAGTATCTTCTTCTAACGTATGTCCTCTACATATAAATTAATCTTTAGATTTAAGATAATTGCCTTGCCCTACCAGGGCCCATGTGAAACTATTATATATGTAACACCTGTGTAAGTGTGTACCATGGATGCAATAAATAAATATGAATACATTCAAAATGGGCTCTCTGTGAACTTGACGTCACGTTCACTTATCGTTTTGTTTGGAGCGTTTCGCGAGTGAAGTACGACTGTCGGACTTTGACTATCATTTCTGACTTTTGTATTGCTTTTATGCAATGGGTCCCATATAGACATATGATCCTAAAAATAAACCTGATCGATTGATACCATTAATGACAATTTTTCTTTTTTTATATACCACGTCGGTGGCAATCAAGCATACGGCCCGCCTGATGGTAAGCAGTTACCGTAGCCTATGGACGCCTGCAACACCGGAGATATTACACGCGCGTTGCCGACCCTAACACTCCTCTCCCTCGTTGAGCTCTGGCAACCATACTTACCGGCAGGAACACAACACTATGACTAGGGTCTAGTGTTATTTGGCTGCGGTTTTCTGTAAGGTGGAGGTACTTCCCCAGTTGGGCTCTGCTCTAGATCTGGAATGACATCCGCTGTCCTGTGCCTTACCACACAAAGCGAGATGTCATTCACAGTGCCCATACCTCTCTTTTGGACGTAGTTTAAGGACATATCCGGGTCCGGACGCAGTTTAAGGACATATCCGGGTCCGGACGCAGTTTAAGGACATACCCGGGTCCAAAAGTTTATCATCTAGCCTATTCCACTGTTATTGTTTCAGACATGAGCAGCAAGATGAATTCTTCATCAGCAGTGAACGTTTCGATTACTGCCACCGCAGCGCCCGAGTCGCCGCGGGACCCGCGCGATGACGACTCGTCCGATGATGAAAACGACCCTCCCATCACTCCTGTAGACAGGGTCGGTATTTGAATCATGAATTATTTTTTTATGAATATGAAATAGGATTGTCTAACCAAGGAAATCTGTCATTGTCCATAGACAATATAATAACATTCAGTGTTTTTTTGGAATCATAGAGATTCAGGAGAATAGACGCCCAAAATTAAACGCTGATGACAATGCAATAGTCGAGGTTCCAGTTCTAGTTAGTAAATTATATGTACGTCACACTTAAAGGAATGTCTCATATCAGTCATATCACGAAGGCGAGGTACATGCGGAATCTAGACTCTTAAGAGGCCGTAGTCAATTTTGGAGCAAAAATGTAAAATTGATAGATTTAGTCGTTGAAACTATACACGTTTTGTTACGTAATATCTAAATAACAAGTATTGGTTTCTATTAGCACGTCTTCTCATCTTGCCTTTTAATAATGAGGTCGCGAGCGTGCGTCACCGGTAATATATGAAGAGAAGGGACGGTTTTTAAAAATTCATCAAAAAATTATGGTGGTAAATTATACAAATTGATGTATAAGAATAGTTTCAGCAAATGTTGTAGATTAATTAAGTATCAAAATTACGTTGAAGTTAAGTCGATTTTCAGAGAAATTGTCACTTGTTTTGAAGTAATTTCTGGAGAAAATTGAATTCGTTTAACTTTCATTTCCTCGAACTCTAAGTCATATAACAAAAATGTAATCTGATAAAGGTCAAGAACAGAATATGTGTAATACAAATTTATCATTTTTAGCAGTCCAAACTTTACGAAATTTACAAATAAGAGCGACAAAATCAGTGCTTTACGCGCGTTTACCTAAACGTCCATCAGAAAAAAAATCATTACTAATTTAGTGAGTCTGTTTTTAAAAAATTGATCTGATAAAAGGCAAGATAAGAAGACGTGCTAATAGAAACCAGTACTTGTTATTTATTATTATTAGTTAGGTAATTATTTAACAAGGTTAGATATCAAAAGGTATACAATTTCACCGACTAAATCTATCAATTTTACATTTTTGCGACTAAAATCGACACCGGCCTCTTAACACCCTATAATAACAAACATGGTTGCCGACTTCGGGAAATGAAATACATACTGCATAGTGTAAACAAATTATATGTAAGATAATATATGCCATTCTCAATCAAAAGGGTACTACTTATTGTCGGTTGTCAATAAGGCGCTATTTCCATATAGCATTATTTGAAATCAATCTTATCGACGAGCGACAATGTGGTACCTTTTGGTTGAAAACGTCACATATTAAGATGAAATAAGAGCGATTACAGCGGCAGTTAAGCCTTAGGGGGCTTTGTTCGCTGTTATAATTTTTATGCTGTATGTGTTTTGTGTTTGTTTTTTGTGTTTAGGTACTTTGTGTTAATGAATAAATAATAATAATATTAATCCGTTTATTAAAAGAAAACATATTACAATATAAATAAAAACTAAATATTAAATAAATTCAATTCAATTAAATTAAAACAGAACAACAATTTATAAAGAATATTTGGACGTTACTGACATTTATAAAATCATTAAAATATAAACTATAAAAAAAATGTATAAAATAATGTTGTTAAAAAATAAAATTCATTGTAAAATCATTGACTTATAAAAATTAAAATATAAATAAGTTAAAAATAATAATTAAAAATGTCAGCAATTTCAAAACATATAATCAAATCAAAAATAAATCAGTAATAAAAATATACATTTTCTTTAAGCCTAATAATTAGTCCTTATTGTGTATTGTGTAAATGAAAAAAAAAAAAAAAAATAGTTCTGCCCTGGAATCTGTCCTTTTCGATTGCAATGCGATCTACATTGACTCGCTTCTTTATTAAATGTGGTATTCGCAGGAGCTGTCAAGCGCGGAGATATGGGAGCGCGAGCGCTTAGTACGTGCATTACGAGAAAAACTTCGCGCCGAGGAAACTCGCTTGGTGCTCTTGAGGAAGATACGTCAGTCGCAGTGTGCGCCGCCCAAGGTAAGTTGGGTAATTAGCCTCATGCATGAAGTTTATATTTGAACGAAATATGTTTTATTCGGATGTTTGTTACCGTTATATCATGTTACAAATGCATTTCCGTTTTTAAATTACCATTTAATTACTTAAAATTATAAATAAAAAGTACAAAAATTTGCCCGCGATAAGCTAGTGAGCGAAACGCTCGAAACGCCACGTGACGTCACGCGTTCGACAGATTAGTGTCATTAGTAGCAAACGTCAGTTGGGCCGCCCAACGTGTGACGTCATCACGCTCTGTAGAATTCGCGCCAAAAATTATGAGCGTTTTAACCGCTCAAAAATTTTCAACATTTTAAATATTTTTTAATAAAATATTTTTATCATTTCCGGTGTTCCAACGATATAAATTATGAATCCAAAAATAAAAATAAATTCATGCATGGAGCTAATTGTATGTTGACTATAGTTTTGTGTGGTGTCGGTCCACAGTTTTTTATGAAGTAAGTATTATATCGGGCATACTGTATAAAGTTGAAGTTGTAGATTTCTACAGAGCGCTTTAAACGTTTTATATTAAGTTGACATCACATTTCATTTATTTCAATGTAAAATCGAATGTTACCAAATCAATTAGGTACATTTCGAAAATCATATTTTTTTTCTTAAAATTGTGCGTTTTTAGGGTTCCGTACCCAAAGGGTAAAAACGGGACCCTATTACTAAGACTCCACTGTCCGTCTTGTCCGTTTGTCCGTCTGTCTGTCTGTCACCAGGCTGTATCTCATGAACCGTGACCGTGTCTGTTGCCGCTATAACAACAAATACTAAGAAGTACGGAACTCTCGGTGGGCGAGTACGACTCGCACTTGTCCGGTTTTTTTTAAATAACGGTGATATGATAGATTGTTAATTGTATGTGTATTTACAAATAGTGTTGTTGGTGTTTAGCAGGCGGAGCCGGCGGGCACGGCGCTAGCAGGGTCGGGCTGCGTGGTGCCGCCCGGCGTCACCGTCACGCCCGCGCCGCCGCCCGCGCACCAGGGGAACAAGGTATACAATACATACAACAACAACACTGGACTATATCATATACGAAATAAATAATAATAATAAAAAAACAATAATCCAACAACATACAAACTAGTTTAATGTATTCAAAAGGTACTTAAATATAAAATACAGGACGTAGCGGCCCTGTTTTTTAAATATCTATCGTTAATTTAGTTAATCACATTTAGCCAGTGAGCACGTTGAGAGGCTCTTAAATTTATCCATTTGATTTTAAACCTTATCATTGCAGTAACAAAGTCTTTATTACTAAACTTCACGAGACACATCTACACGGTAACCAAAGATAGATATAACTCCGTAATAGATGGATACAGTCTAAGGAAAAAACGTGCCTCGAAAATCAAGAAAATTTGATTCTCGTTCAGAGGGCGCTACTAGCTTTGGCTTACTGTCGTATAGATGGCGTTGACGGTTTCGTTTGTTATTTAACAATTTAAACGCATAGCAGTGAAAGAACATGGGTCAAAATCATAAAAATAATTAATGAAAATAAAAATAAAACATTTATCCATATTTAAATACATTTTATCGTATTTTGATAAATCTTCATTTTTAGTTTTAAGGTGTGTCGACAGATGGCAGTGAATTTACTGGGGTTACAAAATTTACTATGACAGTACCGCTCTAGTATCAGTTACTCTATGACGGTAACTAAAAAAGGTTTTGGGATTATATTGAGCAACTTTTACTATTTCATACATTTTGGCTGGTCCATTTTCTATGGGATGGTGATTTTTTTTCGCGATTTCGTGCTTGGTCCTATAGTTGCTCAGTATAATCGCAAAACCTATCTGGCAACGGGAATGCACTTATTTTTTGGCCACCGTATATGTATGGAACGTCTTTAACCTTTTCGACGCCGTGTCAAACACAAAAGCTGTCACTCGGACGCCACGTCACTGAAATTGAACTTTATGCGAATGCACGTAGGTCTATGTTGCTCTGTGGTCTGTGACGGATTAATCGGTCTTTGGCGTTGGAGCTGCGGTGCCGATATATCCTGTATTGGCGTCCACAAGGTTAACCCCCCTGGTTGTATGTCCCCCCGCAGCGGTCGACCAGCACGGCGAGCTCGAGCTCGACGGCGGCCAACTCCAGCCGGCGCACCTCCAGCCTGCCGGGCGGCGCCACGCTCACGCCGGGGCCCTACCGCACGCAGGTAATTACCAACCTTTAAGGGACCCTTAACTTGTGTAACTTTACCTTAAGGGTCCCAAATTACGATTCACGGGCCGAATTGAAGGAAAATTTGAAAAAAAAAAAAAAAAAAATTTGACTTCGTGAATCCGACAGTTCCGTAGGCGAAAATTGTAATTCAATATAATCCGGACCGCGAAAATAAAAATGCCTGGCCCTGTTTAAAAAGTTTCGAGACCTCTGGCCTAACTTATCAAACTGCATGGTCTTCATGAAAAACCTTTGCTCTTAATTATTCTTTGTATTTTCGTTAATTTGATTATATGACAGCTGTGATTCTTCAAAGTAATGTTGAAGTTTCGCTATTATAAAATAATTGTATCCACTGTATAATTAGCCTCATGCATAAAGTTTATATTTGAACGAAATATTTTTTATTTAGATGTTTGTTACCGTTATATCATGTTACGAATGCATTTCCGTTATTAAATTATCATTTAATTGCTTAAAATATCAACGAAAAGGACAAAAATTTGTCCGTGAAAAGCTAGTGAGCGAAGCGCGCGAAGCGTCACGTGACGTCACGCGTTCGACAGATGTTCACATAAGTGTCACTAGTAGCAAACGTCAGTTGGACCGTCCAACGTGTGACGTCATCACGCTCTGTCGAATTCGCGCCAAAAATTGTGAGCGTTTCAACCGCTCAAAATTTTTCAACATTTTAAAACATTTTTAATATAATAATGAAAATGTTTTCAAAAGTATTTTTATTTTTTTCCGGTGTACAAACGATATAAATTATGATTAAAAAAATTAATAAAAATTGAATTCATGGAGCTAATTGCTCACTTTTGTTTAGACCCAATATGAGATGTTTCCAATATAGTATGTTGTAATGTTTGTATTTGTACAGTCGTCCGGCAGCGGCGCGAGCATCACGCCGTCCGTCACCATCACGCCCGCGCCGCCGCCCGCCGCCGCCGCCAACGCCAAGGTGACATACACTACACTACACTACACTACACTACACCACCCACACACTCACCACACCACACCGTCCGTCACCATCACGCCCGCGCCGCCGCCCGCCGCCGCCGCCAACGCCAAGGTGACATACACTACACTACACTACACTACACCACCCACACACTCACCACACCACACCGTCCGTCACCATCACGCCCGCGCCGCCGCCCGCCGCCGCCGCCAACGCCAAGGTGACATACACTACACTACACTACACTACACTACACCACCCACACACTCACCACACCACACCGTCCGTCACCATCACGCCCGCGCCGCCGCCCGCCGCCGCCGCCAACGCCAAGGTGACATACACTACACTACACTACACTACACCACCCACACACTCACCACACCACACCGTCCGTCACCATCACGCCCGCGCCGCCGCCCGCCGCCGCCGCCAACGCCAAGGTGACATACACTACACTACACTACACTACACTACACTACACCACCCACACACTCACCACACCACACCGTCCGTCACCATCACGCCCGCGCCGCCGCCCGCCGCCGCCGCCAACGCCAAGGTGACATACACTACACTACACTACACTACACCACCCACACACTCACCACACCGTCCGTCACCATCACGCCCGCGCCGCCGCCCGCCGCCGCCGCCAACGCCAAGGTGACATACACTACACTACACTACACTACACTACACTACACTACACTACACTACACCACCCACACACTCACCACACCACACCGTCCGTCACCATCACGCCCGCGCCGCCGCCCGCCGCCGCCGCCAACTCCAAGGTGACATACACTACACTACACTACACTACACTAAACCACCCACACACTCACCACACCACACCACACGTCACACACGCAGCACTAAGGAACGGGATCATTTCGTTACATTCGGCCGAATACGAACATAAAAAAAATGAAAAATATGCCGAATACCAATTATTCGGCCCATCTCTAAATTACACAGCACAACTGAGGTTTGACCCACGATTTTTGACCAGTAGTCATGAAGGTTCGATCTAAAAGAATTTCGCGCCTTTTTCTACTCACAAATAGGGATGTTGACAATTTTTTAGAACTGTTTTCATCATTTTATAGATAGACACGTAATTATTACAAAAAAATTATTACAAATGGAACATCCAAGTAAATTCGTATTTATTATATTTAAACGTTTTCCCGTCAAGCCGGCCCAGGATAACTCGTCCGTGACGAGCAGTACGAGCGACGCAGTGAGTATGGAATGTGATGTCAATCTACAGTTGCACTTTATGAGTCTAAGGCCCACTTGCACCGTCTCACTAACCCGGGATAACCCGTTAAACCGTTAACCCAGTGTCAAATTGTACTGGTAACCGTGGAAACATCAGGTTTAACCGGGTTAGTGAAATGGAAGTGGGCCTAAGTTAATTTTGCACCATTGTACAGTGAGCTGCAAAATTGTATGGAGAAATTATGAAAGTATTCATTTTTTAAGTCGCGATGCACTTTTGCAGCTGATGGTACAGGAGTGTCGATATTAACTTCATATTTTTAAAATATTTAGATCAGTATGGTTTCACTCACTATTATTAGTCGCTTTTGGCGACACGTTTCGGATTCGTCGGGAATCCTTCCTCAGGCACGAGTTTCACGGCTGTTCTTAGTGCACTGCCCGCGCCGCCCGCCTCGTCGTTCATATTTTTGTAGAAATTTTACATTAATGATGACATTACAATACTTTGTCATTACAAATGCAACGCAGACTTTGGTTCCAGCTGTACACAAATAGTTTTAGATGTTTTGCTATTTCTCTGTAATGTAAAAATGTGGAAACCCAACCTGTGAAGTTAGAGATTACTTTAAGAGTCCCCGGCAAGCTCGGCCGAATTGCACCTCCCCATACTAACCTAGTTCCGCTCTCATTTTGAAACTACGTGTTGGATTGTAATTAAACTTTGCACATACAATGACATGAGGTATATCTAGGTCTGAAATTAGTTTATATAGCTCCAGTTTATAAAACAAACGAAATAGAGCAAGTACAAGTTTTGTATGAAAAAGTTAAATTCGGCTGTATTTTTTTAACTATGGTATCTGAAGCTACATAAACTAATTACAGACATAGATATATCTTGTCCAAAGTTTCAGAGCAATCTAGCTAGTCGGTTTAAAATGAGAGCGGAACTACGTTTGTATGGAGAGCCGATCTTGCCGGAGACCTTTAAAGGACTTTTAAGGCCTGTCTTAACTCGCGGTGCACGCGATTGATTTATTATCTTATCTTTGGAGGTTTCTGTTATACAAACAATAGTAGGTTTATTTCATTAGGTTGGTTACATTTGAATCTTCGGTTAATATAATCTACAGATATTTTCCAAATATTTTACAAATATTCTCGATTCCCGTCTTACATTTGTGCCATTTTCAACCAAAAGGGTACTTATTGTCGCTTGTCAGTAAGGCGCTATTTCCATATAGCTTTAATTAGAATCAACCTTATCCACAAGCGACAATGTGGTACCTTTTGGTTGAAAACGTCACATTTGGACGTTTAAGAAAAGGTCCATTTTCTAAAATGTGCAATTTAAATGAATGACTTTTTGGACAGAAACTACAAAATCTTTTGATATAAGTACTTTTATGGATTGGATCCTTTTCCCTAAATAGAGATCATGCGTTGCGTTGGAGAATCGAAAGCGAAAACAATTCACACTTCTAAGCAGGTGCTGCCCCCTACACTCCACGCTGGCTCTATTTCGCATAGTAGGGTCTGCCATCTAGTGGTTCAAATCTAGAAACGGAAACTTGTCATAAAGCTTCGCGCCAATGATTAGGGGGTTCTGTGCTACCATCTACAGTTCATGCAGGCCGTAAAGCTGAGAACGCACTGCGATTATTTTTTTGTGGTTTAAGAACTGCAAAAGGTATAACCAAAGATAGATATAACTCTGTAATAGATGTATAAAGTCTAAGGAAAAAACATGCCTCGAAAATCAAGAAAATTTGATTCTCGTTCAGAGGGTGCAACTAGCTTTGGCTTACTGTCGTATAGATGGCGTTGACGGTTTCGTTTGTTATTTAACAATTTTAACGCATATCAGTGAAAGAACATGGGTCAAAATCATAAAAATAATTAATGCAAATAAAAAAAATCATTTATCCATATTTAAATACATTTTATCGTATTTTTATAAATATTTATTTTTAGTTTTAAAGTGTGTCGACAGATGGCAGTGAATTTACTGGGGTTACAAAATTTACTATGACAGTACCGCTCTAGTAATAAGTTACTCTATGGTTATAACGTACGGCATGCTTCATAAGCGCACGCACTTAAAAGACTGAAACCGCAAGAAATTAGACTGAAACAGCAAGAAATGAATCGCAGTGCGTTCTAAGCTTAAAGGCCAACGATATTGACAATCGTCCTAATGTTATGTCGTTCCTTAGACAAGTTCGCGCAGCGGCGAGGAGTCCCAGACGCCGGCTCAACGGCAAGCGGCCGCCAAGCTCGCACTGCGCAAGCAACTCGAGAAAACACTACTGCAGGTACGTTATATTAAGGCCGTTCCATTGGTTTGCCGCTATCACTGTCACATTTCGCAAGAAAGAACGGGAAAGACCATGCCCGCCAAGTGTCAATTTTGATCGAATTTTGTCGATTTTTATTTATTTTAAAAACGCTGCCTTACAATATCGAAATTCGAAAGCTGTCAAATTACTATTTAAGTTAAGATTGTTTTTCACTTATATTTTTTTTGTTTATAGTGTCACATAATAAATACCCGAGTAAATTTAAATTTGGATTAAAAGTCCTAGTTAGAGATTACTTTGGGAATTAATTGTATCGAGCGTAGTGTCATAATTTGTGTATCGGAAGCTTATAAATTAAAGATAATATAATCAAGAACTACATATATTTTTTCCACGTCTACGAATATCAACGTCTCTTAGAAAAATATGATCATATAAGGAGATTTTTCGCCTTCTGGCTCATGCTAGCATCTCACGAGCGTCGTTTAGTCAACTCCATGGCTGCTGATCAGCGCAACGTTGGTGCAACTGCGCAGCAACGCCATTTTCTATAGCGCCGACCCGACTCTCGGAAGACGCTAAAGTCATCGTCAATAGAACTTGCAAATGATGTAAACAAATATAATAGATTTTGTTAGCATTTGACACATAACCTAACTTTTTTACGAAGGTTGTTTTCCGTGAAAATTAATAATTAACATTTAATTTAACTAAAAATGTATATAAATAAAATATTTAAGCATATAGACTGTTGATAAGGTCATGTTTGTCCTCTTAAAGGGCGAGATTACGAAGTGATAAAGGTCAAATAGTTTGTTTACATTTTTTTGCAAGTTCTATTGACGACAACTTTAGTGTGGGGTGGCCTTAATAACTTTTTAAAGCAACATGAAGTCCACGTACAAACTGTAACTTGTTTGTAATGTCTCAGATCCCGCCGCCCAAGCCACCGCCGCCGGAGATGAACTTCATCCCCTCCCCCTCTAACACCGACTTCGTATACTTAGTTGGTTTAGAGCACGTGGTCGACTATCTCACCAACGAGGACCGGTATGTAGTATTCCTTTCGCGTACAAAACGGCCAGTGTAGACGTGCCTCGGCCGAGGCGGTGCGTGCGAGGCACGTCTACACTGGCCGTTTTGTGCTCGAGGATATTGTCTCGCGCGTATGCTCGCTCTGTGGACCCGGCTTTTGGAGACATTGGAGTCGTACCCTTAATAGTTAATTACGGCTCGAGTGATAAGATCGGCTCATGATCGGAGTCGGACTCGCCCACCGGCACAGGGTTCCATACTTTTTAGTATTTGTTGTTATAGCGGCAATAGAAACACATCATCTGTGAAAATTTCAACTATCTATATAGCTATCACGGTTCATGAGATACAGCCGGGTGACAGACAGACTGCGAAGTCTTAGTAATAGGGTCCCGTTTTTACCCTTTGGGGACGGAACCCTAACAAACATTGTTACGGACCGCCTCGTTCCATTCCCCCGTTCCGCCCCTATAACGCATCGTATCGTTTTATAAGACTACCCTTCCCCCCAAATTGCGTTACGTAATATTTTTTTTAATACAGTTGCTCAAAAAGTGGTACTTTTTGTGGCTGCGTAGCGTGTGAGAAGCTCAATTTCTCGAACTAGTGCTTTTTACTTTTTAGTTCCAAACTATACTTTCGAAACGCAGTTAAAATTGAATTTAGCGCGGAGCAGGTACCAGGGCCTCATGAGTTATGAGGAGGTGTCGTTGACCAACCCGCGCCGGGCCCGCGGCGGCCGCGGCCGGGGCGCGCACGAGTATGAAGGTATCGCGGGCTGCGGCAGCTCAAGTATCGCGGGCTGTATAGGTACTTTTGGTTTTGGTTTGGTTTGGTGGTATGATTCTACTAATGATATATTAATTTATTATTTTTTCGCAATTGTATTAAAAAACGTCGTGTACAACACGTGTGAAATGTCTTTTTACCACTCGTACCGAGTCTTGCCACTCGCTTTCAGCTCGTGGCAAGATACCTCGGTACTGGTGGTAAAAAGACATTCTTTTCACACTAGTTGTAAAATGTACTAGAACGGCCCAGTAATAGGATTGTTTGCATTCCAGCATGCCCCGCTCAACAGTCCCGGCCGTGTGCGCGCAGTGCGGGTGCGACTTCACGCCGGTGTGGCGCTGGGAGCGCGCGCCGGCGCGCCGCCTCGACCCCACCTTCACCGCGCCGCCCGCGCCGCCGCAGGCGCGCCGGCTGTGCGAGCTGTGCGTCTCCGGCAACGTCAAGCGCGCGCTCAAGGTACACACACCCAAACATACTTCACACTCGGTAACCACTACCAACTTTTAGTTAGGTGATTTGTGACTTATTTTTGTATTACGAGTTTTATACAAAAACTGTTTTAAATATTTTATATATTTTTTTATATATTTTTATTAAAAATACCTATATTTATTTACATACAAGATATATACAGTGGTACTCCGTAAACGAAATTAATAACTAGCTTAAATCTAAAATAGGCCCATGAGGCATTGTACCAACGTATCGCAATGCTGATACGTTGTGCGAGAAAGCCGCCAGCTCTTCGGTCACCAGTTACGTCAACCAGACGCTTCGCGATTTCTGCAAACAACTTATGCGCGCTGGGACCCCATGGACCAAGAGTTTCAACTCCAAATGGAACGAAATGATACTCTATATATTAGTTTTAAGGTAACTGGTACTGTAAATGAAAGTGTATGTTGCGTGTGTAGGCCGAGCACACGGCGCGGCTGAAGACGGCCTTCGTGCGCGCCCTGCAGCAGGAGCAGGAGATCGAGCGGCGCCTGTCCGCCGCCTGCGCATCTCCCCCCGCGCCCGCTGCACCCGCGCCGCCTCCCGCGCACGCGCACCGTCCGCAGGTACGGTGTACACACACACACACACACACACATACACTGGAGCAGGAGATCGAGCGGCGCCTGTCCGCCGCCTGCGCATCTCTCCCCGCGCCCGCTGCACCCGCGCCGCCTCCCGCGCACGCGCACCGCCCGCAGGTACGGTGTACACACACATACACTGGAGCAGAAGATCGAGCGCCGCCTGTCCGCCGCCTGCGCATCTCCCCCGCGCCGCCTCCCGCGCACGCGCACCGCCCGCAGGTACGGTGTACACACACATACACTGGAGCAGGAGATTGAGCGCCGCCTGTCCGCCGCCTGCGCATCTCCCCCGCGCCGCCTCCCGCGCACGCGCACCGCCCGCAGGTACGGTGTACACACACATACACTGGAGCAGGAGATTGAGCGCCGCCTGTCCGCCGCCTGCGCATCTCCCCCCGCGCCCGCTGCGCCCGCGCCGCCGCCCGCGCACGCGCACCGCCCGCAGGTACGGTGTACACACACATACACTGCAGCAGGAGATTGAGCGCCGCCTGTCCGCCGCCTGCGCATTTCCCCCCGCGCCCGCTGCGCCCGCGCCGCCGCCCGCGCACGCGCACCGCCCGCAGGTACGGTGTACACACACATACACTGCAGCAGGAGATTGAGCGCCGCCTGTCCGCCGCCTGCGCATCTCCCCCCGCGCCCGCTGCGCCCGCGCCGCCGCCCGCGCACGCGCACCGCCCGCAGGTACGGTGTACACACACATACACTGCAGCAGGAGATTGAGCGCCGCCTGTCCGCCGCCTGCGCATCTCCCCCCGCGCCCGCTGCGCCCGCGCCGCCGCCCGCGCACGCGCACCGCCCGCAGGTACGGTGTACACACACATACACTGGAGCAGGAGATCGAGCGCCGCCTGCACATCTCCCCCCGCGCCGCCGCCCGCGCACGCGCACCGCCCGCAGGTACGGTGTACACACACATACACTGGAGCAGGAGATCGAGCGCCGCCTGTCCGCCGCCTGCGCATCTCCCCCCGCGCCCGCTGCGCCCGCGCCGCCGCCCGCGCACGCGCACCGCCCGCAGGTACGGTGTACACACACATACACTGGAGCAGGAGATCGAGCGCCGCCTGTCCGCCGCCTGCGCATCTCCCCCCGCGCCCGCTGCGCCCGCGCCGCCGCCCGCGCACGCGCACCGCCCGCAGGTACGGTGTACACACACATACACTGCAGCAGGAGATTGAGCGCCGCCTGTCCGCCGCCTGCGCATCTCCCCCCGCGCCCGCTGCGCCCGCGCCGCCGCCCGCGCACGCGCACCGCCCGCAGGTACGGTGTACACACACATACACTGCAGCAGGAGATTGAGCGCCGCCTGTCCGCCGCCTGCGCATCTCCCCCCGCGCCCGCTGCGCCCGCGCCGCCGCCCGCGCACGCGCACCGCCCGCAGGTACGGTGTACACACACATACACTGGAGCAGGAGATCGAGCGCCGCCTGCACATCTCCCCCCGCGCCGCCGCCCGCGCACGCGCACCGCCCGCAGGTACGGTGTACACACACATACACTGGAGCAGGAGATCGAGCGCCGCCTGCACATCTCCCCCCGCGCCGCCGCCCGCGCACGCGCTCCGCCCTTAGGTACCATATATACCTAGATAGCTAGATAGTTGATAGTCATCAGGCCCTTTAGTAATGTCTATTAAAATATATAATAAACTCCCGGACTCTATAAAAGAAGAAGAAAATGATAACATATATAAATAAAATTAAACAGTTATTATTAGATAAGTCATATTACACTAAGCGAATTTTTTAATGACATATTATAATTCAATAATATCTATAGATTATTTGTTCTTGTTAATATAATACTTAATGTTTTGAATAATAAATGACAAATGACATTGGAATTAAAACTTTCGACACGAAGAGTGTATTTTTGACATTTTAATTCCTATTTTTACATTTGCTTATAATTATTGTATGTTAAAATAATTAATCAAAAATTCTCCTCTCCTTGGAATTGTAAATTATAATTATAGTTGTAGTTATAGTATATTGCAGTGCCCAACAGGGTTCACAAAGACCCAGCTTATAAGTTTACCACCTGTACAATTACTTTGTGAATTTGCAATAAAATATTGATTGATTGATACACGTGTACAAACAGGAAATCGAGCGGATAATTGGATGTAAGCGGATATAATAGGTTTTTCTATTATTGTATGAAGATAAATATTCTATTTGATTTAATACCTCACTTAGGTCACTCAGCAAGATAGTTTAAACACGGTACGACTGAAAAGCTAATGTATCGCATTGTCCGGCAGATGTCGGTGACGCGCACTAGCTCTAGCGCGCGCGCGGCGCCCACGCCGCCCGCCGCGCCGCCCGCCAAGCCGGCGCCCGCGCCCGCGTCCGCGCCACCCAACAGGTACTACCATCTCTTTCCAATTTACACACACTAAATTTCGAACCAATCGTACATGGGCGTTTTCTAAAATAAATATTGAAATCCTGATTCTCACAGATCCTGGTGTTTTTGGGTTATTTCAACTCGGAATCACTAGAATATTCAAATCCCGATGATAAAAAAAAATTGCATGAAAATTGTACACTTCGTCACAGCTTCACACACATACAAATGAAAAATAAAAACACAAAAACGTGACGTAATGGAATGGTCATTTTGGCAATCCTTTTTTTAATGGCACGATGGAGAATGCTGTCGATTCTGAGTAGAATGAGCCCAAGAATGTCCAGATTTGAAAGAAACACGTTTTCAATATTTATTTTAGAAAACGCCCACATATAGTTTGTCAGTCTCCGCCTACGGCTTGATTCCCATAAACATCGTTAACCCTTTCAAAAACGTCCACAGACGCGCACGGTTACGCATCGGCATCACGTATTTCAATAAGGTTCACTACAGCTATTAAATATATTTTGACAAACGAATTTGTCAGTAGAAAAGACACGAAATTCAAAATTTAACTACCCGACTATTTTAAATTTTGCCACCTTTTTCTACTGTAAACTATAACAGAGATCGGGACCGGTTTTTTGCAAAAACTTTTAAATAACCATATATTTCGAATTATTTTATACTCGAAATGTAGGACTCAGTTGTGTTTTTGGGTATATAACGACGACGTAATGTTAGATTGCCCAATTAGAAATGAAATAATTAAGGCCGTTCCATCGGTTTACCGCTATCACTGTCACATTTCGCAAGAAAGAACGGGAAAAACTATGCGCGCCAAGTGTCAATTTTGATCGAATTTTGTCGATTTTTATTTATTTTAAAAACGTTACCTTACAATATCGAAATTCTGCCAAATTACTATTTAAGTTTAGATTTTTTTTTATTTATTTTTTATTTATAGTGTCACATAATAAATAACCGAGTAAAGTTAGATTAAAAGTCCTAGTTAGAGGTTACTTTGGGAATTAATTCTATCGAGCGCAGTGTCATAATTCGTGTATCGGAAGCTTATAAATTAAAGATAATATAATCAAGAACTACATATATTTTTTCCGTCTACGAATATCAACGTCTCTTAAAAAAATATGATCAAAAAATATGATTTTTCGCCTTCTGGCTCGAGGAAGCGCCTTAACAAAGAACGAAAAAAAAAACCGTTTTCGTGCCCATACTAAAAATACCGGTATCCGATACCTGAACTATAGTATTAATCAGTTACTTATATCAGCAACCGAAGCTCGTCGCTGGGCTCTTCGTCGCTGGAGCGGCACCACGAGCGGCGCGCGGACGGCGAGGCGCCCGCGAAGAAAGGTAAAGGTACGATGTATCGCACACGCCTATTCTATTCTCTCTACTCATACACTAATTTAGAGGAACTCAAAAAAAAAAAGGTTTAATTAAAGGCTAAGTAATTTCAAAATTAGTAAAACTTTTTTTTGCGTTCCTCTCAATTTGTCCATGACTTTGTATTGCAGCTCGCAGGCACGATCACGCTTCTTTCTCGCGTTATCGCGGCATTTTTGCCACGGCTCATGAGAGCCTGGGGTCCGCTTGACAACTAATCCCCTAGTTTGTACGGAAGCGACTGCCATCTGACCTTCCAACCCAGAGGGTAAACTAGGCCTTATTAGCCTAGGTTTCCTCACGATGTTTTTATATTTTATAAAAAAATACTTACAAGTAGTCACGTAATAGTAAAAAAAAAAAATTTTTACTCTGAATTAAAAATTTCGACCATAATGCCATTTTTAAGGTAGACAAATTGCACTTTTAATAATATTGTGAGTGGAAATTAATATAATAAAAGGAATGTAAGTTAAAATATATGGTGTTTTCCGGCAGGTTCGTCTGCGAGCAGCACGAGCCAGAGTAGCAGCAGCAAGCCGCATCAGGTACGTCCATACAAGTTATAAATACTTTTTAAGAGGGCGCGTAAAGCCAGGAAATTAGAAAGGAACAAAAAAAATGGCGCCACACGCAAAATTTTCGACGGAAGTTTGACGATCGCGCGGGTTTTGACGTTTTATCTCAATAACTCTGAAAGTATACTTGTGATTAAAATTTTTCTGGTCAAATCCCTCTACTATATCACTAACTATTTTTTTTTACTAAATTTATATTGCTACGGTATGCAGGGTAATGATATACAATTGATAATAAATAAAAGTTAGACATGTTTTCGTGATTTTCTTCTATCAAGCCAACTTTAACCCTCGGAAATATAGTCTAGTTTCCGTATGTTTTTTTATTTATTTCATTTGCCCTTCATTAAAACGTGTAAAAATTAAAAATGATGATTAGAATTTTGCGGGAGCCCTCTTTTAACGAAAAATGTGCGTCTCGGCCGAGGCATTGCGGCCGTCTTCACAGACCTGTCGTTGTTGTGTCGATCCGCCCATTGATAAAATTTAAACAAGCTACATGTGTATGACATTACCTAGGCATCGCATAACAGTATTGTTCTTTAGCAGTTCGCGGCGGCGGCGGCGGCGCAGATGGCGTTCGAGCAGCACTCGGCGGCCGCCATGCAGGCCCTCCAGCACCAGCTGTTGCGAGGTCAGATAGGTGAACGATCATACTACACTCACCATCAAACAGATAGCGACGGTCAAAGTGGCCAAATATATGGAAACACATCCTTCCTATGGTAACAATGGTGTGTTACGCCACGTTGTATTTGGACACTTTTGCCGGCACTCTTTATTTGATGCTAGCTGTACTTCTCATTACTTCTAGAATTAGCCTCATGCATGAATTATATTTGAACGAAATATGTTTTATTCGGATGTTTGTTACCGTTATTTCCGTTTTTAAATTACCATTTAATCACTTAAAATTATAAATAAAAAGTACAAAAATTTGCCCGCGAAAAGCTAGTGAGCGAAACGCTCGAAACGCCACGTGACGTCACGCGTTCGACAGATTAGTGTCATTAGTAGCAAACGTCAGTTGGGCCGCCCAACGTGTGACGTCCTCACGCTCTGTCGATTTCGCGCCAAACATTATGAGCGTTTCAACCGCTCAAAAATTTTCAACATTTTAAACATTTTTTAATAAAATAATGTTAAGGTTTACAAAAGTATTTTTATCATTTCCGGTGTTAAAACGATATAAATTATGAATCCAAAAATAAAAATAATTTCATGCATGGAGCTAATTGCTTTAAGGTACCAAACAGAATTACAATTTATGAAAAAAACATAGAAATCATTATTTGAAAATAGAAAATAGTTTAGATAAGCATAACTAAATTTTATTTTGAGCCATCGTGACGTCACGATCACTTGCCGTTTTGTTAGAGTTTCGTCTTCTATCTTTTTCTAAATCTTCGAAAATTGCGTTACGTAATATTTGACCGCCCCCTCATTATTAAGTCGGTGGAATAGGCGCCAGGTATTTGGTACCGTTGTTATACATAGACATAGTATAGTAGTTATAGACATGAAGCCGAGCGACCAGGGGTAAGAAAGACATATTCATGTATTAACAGGTTAATGTATGGCAGCTTAATCCTTTTTCTCTTTCACTCTTATAGATTTCGGTATTTCGCCATCGCCTCCTACCTATGCTGCCATAACCCGACCATGAAAAAAAAACCCGGTCGGTGATAAGGACGAAGCATGGCACTATTTTCTCTTTCCTCTTATAGGAATCGCAATAAGACTATCTTTCTCTATCAAAGAGTGTCAGGCCCTTGGTTGTTACATGGTTGTCTTGTGCGCAGGTCTGAGCGGCGCGGGCGCGGGCGCGGGCGTGGGGGTGGGGGTGGGGGGCAGCATGTCGCCGGCGGCGGCCGCGGCCGCCATGATGCAGTTCAGCCCGCTGCTCTACACCTACCAGCTCGCCATGGCGCAGGCCTCCGCGCTCGGCAAGCGGTGTAAGTAGATACCAACTATTGTAGTGTTAAACATCTTAACCCTTGAATGCATAGTGATGTATGTATGTACACAACGAAAAACATATAATTTTATGCATAATTAGGTAAAATCTATTTGGTCCTGTATATTATTTTGATCGTAAATTAATACGCTTTCCGTTGTTTTATTTAAATTGGCGCAGTATTTAAGTTTAAAAAAAATACATTTCTTTTAACACGAAATGGCGGAAAATTGGAAAAATTTGATGATTTTTAGTATGTAATTTAGGCGGTTTTTTCGGGGTTTGTAATTATTTATATTTAAAATCTTTATTATAGGTATATTACAAATAGTATAAATTTCTAATGGTAGTAAGATTTTTGATATATCTTTTACCAATAATTGTATAAATTTACATAAATTATTATTTACCCTATGTAACTTCTAATACTGGTTAAGCAGTGAAAATCGATGTTTTAATTTAAATTTTTATTTTTCCTAGAATCAGTAAACAATTATGTAAGACATATATTAATTCCAGGCAAAAAGAAAAAATCATGCATTTAAGGGTTAAGCTTAGAATAAATTTAAAAGTGGAAAAATTACTGCCTTGGGTGAGACTTGAACTCACGGCCTCTGGTAGTCTCACCCGAGGCAGTAATTTTTCCACTTTTAAATTTATTCTAAGTTTAATAGCATCGATCGCAGACGTTTCTGCTTGTTAAGAGGCCGTTGTCGATTTTAGTCGCAAAAATGTAAAATTGATAGATTTAGTCCGTGAAATTTTACATCTTTTGTTACGTAATTGAAATAACAAGTACTGGTTTCTATTAGCACGTCTTCTTATCTTATCTTTTATCAGATCAATTTTTTGAAAACAGACACAAAATTAGTAATGTTTGCTTTTCTGATAGACGTTTAGGTAAACGCGCGTAAAGCACTGGATTTGTCGCTCTTATTTGTAAATTACGTAAAGTTTAGACTGCTAAACATGGTAATTTTGTATTACACATATCCTGTACTTGACGTTTATCAGACTACATTTTTATTATTATGACTTTGTTTATTTGTTTATTTATTTGTTTATTAGGATCACCAACAGAAGATACAATTTACATACTAGTATTAACTTACAAAAAGGGCACATTTTTTATTGATCCCCCACTTACAGGCAATCACAGCATGCATTATTATATTAATTTAAACATTAAGTCAACAGTAACACCTAGAAAAAGACTTAGTATACATTACAAAAATCTAGAATAAATATATAATACCAATTAACAAGACACCTAATACCTAATAGACACCTAACTTTGAAGTAGTGTAAATGAAAGTTAGACGAAATCAATTTTCTCCAGAAATTACTTCAAAACAAGTGACAATCTCTCTGAAAATCGACTTATTTTCAACGTAATTTTGATACTTAAACAAACTACAACATTTGCTGAACCTATTCTTATACATCAATTTGTATAATTTACCACCATGATTTTTTGATGAATTTTTAAAAACTGCCCCTTCTCTTCATGCATTACCGATGACGCACGCTCGCGACCTCATTATTAAAAGGCAAGATGAGAAGACGTGCTAATAGAAATCAATACTTGTTATTTAGATATTACGTAACATAACGTGTATAACATTTCAACGACTAAATCTATCAATTTTACATTTTTGCTCCAAAATCGACTACGGCCTCTTAAAAATTAATTTAAACATCTTAGCCCGAAGTCTCGCATAGTAACGAAAACAACAAGGATAATAGTACATTATTGTCGTGGTTCGGAAGTAGCTACTTGCTGGCTGAGGATTCGTTTTAAACGGACGACCTTGGGAGTCCGTTTAATTGAATCCGAAGCCAGCAAGTAGCCTTCCAGCCGAGTCATATATAGTACTTTTCTCAAAAATGGCGCAATAAATGCAAATATAATAAAAATATTTTACAGAAGCAACATTCTTATGTATATATTTTCACAGAAAAAAGTAAAAAGATTTGCTTTGCCGCCGTTTTATTTTTTTATAATACGCCAACCTATTTGAGACACCTAAATAGTCGCGGTACCAAGATTATAATAATAAGAGCTGATCATCTGTTTGGCTGTTTAATGGACCTATGCCTTCATTTGATATGGCCACTTCGACTTTTAAAAAGTTTGGAACTCGACAAATAATGAAATTTGTATGCACCATTGCAGTCCCGAAATCGAGACTGCAACGTTTTTAACTTTTTAATTTTTTGACTGACCATAAACTACGGCACTTCGCGACCTACTTTTTAACCGGCAACGTCGACTTTGCCGTCCATTTTTGAGAAAAATGTGTTAAATGTGTGAAAGGGTGCAATTTCATACTCATTTCTCAAATAGTCTCCCAGTCGCATGGAAATGAAACTATTCACATCTGTCCCAGACCCACGTGACTAAAGAGAGGGTAAATTAATAGAGATACGCATTTAACTGATTTGCAAGACTGAATGATCCCATAGGTGTTCCGTTTGTCAAAACAAAGTTTTGCACGGAACACTAAAAATAGGGTGAGATAAAAATTATATTTCTATAGTTAGACCGAGATATGTCCGCAACGATTTTGATAGCACACGCCACGCAGTGCAAGTGTTATTTTAAACGTCAAACTTCTATGAAATTATGACGTATAAATAACACATGCACTGCGTGTGCTATCAAAATGATCTAAAACTAGAAATTGTTAACCGGAAAATCGACAGTTACAACAAGATGATGCGCAGGTGTCAATCCCTAGCGGTGACAGCGTGGGAAAATCAGACATCGCTTGCGCATGTAATGGCGTCGGTAGCTTACCTAAGCTGAATCTCGTAAAAAACACGGTTAGTGCTTTAAGAATCTTAATAAAATATAATTTTTTTCTTACCCTATTTTTAGTGTTCCGTGTGAGAGTTGAAAAAACCGGGAAAATTGTGGGAAAATTTCAAAACGGCTCGTTTTTTTCAATTTCTTTCGAAAAAAGCTTCTGTATTTTTCAATATACTTAATTAGGAATTTAAACAGGTAGGTTAAGGTTGCATGTCTAAAGTGTTTGTTTATGGCATTGACACTGTCATCACTCATCAGTGGCATTGTGTGTGACGTATTTAATTTTTCTGAATAGAACTGGAAAAAAAAACCGAAAAAAAAACGAAATTTTGTAAAATTCCCAAAAAAAAAAATTGATTTTTTCCGGAATCCCTACTCCGTGCAAAACTTTGTTTTGGCAAACGGAACACTTATGGGATCACTTTTTTTTTATGAAATAGGAGGCAAACGAGCAGACGGATCACCTGATGGTAAGCGATTACCGCCGCCCATGGACACCCGCAACACCAGAGGGGTTGTAAGTGCGTTGCCGGCCTTTAAGATGGGAGTACGCTCTTTTCTTGAAGGTTTGAAGGTCATATCGGTCCGGAAATACCGCAAGCGACAGTTCATTCGGTCTTGCAAATCAGTTAAATGCGTTTTTTAACTCGGGAAAGGGGACACTAATATTTGAATCAATAGTTTGCTATAAGTAAATCAGTCGCAGAGGTTTCAAACTGTTTTTGCATGATATCTTCTTTTTAGCGGGTAAAAATAGTAGCGGCAGCAGCAGCGCGGCCATGGCAGAAATGCAGCGCGTGGCCGAGGCTCAGCGCCAGTACCTGCTCGACATGATCCCCGGACAACACGCCCGCAACCCCTGGACCAAGAACTAGCCAGGTTACTAAACTACTCACCACTATATTAAACATATTAATAACGGGTCACTCACGTATTTTAAGTCGTAAACGCTCGACATGTTTCACTCCACTGTACCGAGGAGCGTCATCAAGAGCTTGCGTCGACGGTGACGGACCGGCGCAGACTCACCACCACTAGCAGTGTACACCGATTTATACAGTGTAATGTGTAATAAATAAATATTATAGGACATTCTTACACAGATTGACTAAGTCTCACGGTAAGCCCAAAGGAGGCTTGTGTTATGGGCACTCAGACAACGATATATATAATATATAAATACTTAAATACATAGAAAACACCCATGACTCAGGAACAAATATCTGTGCTCATCACACAAATAAATGCCCTTACCGGGATTCGAACCCAGCATCGGCTTCACAGGCACCCAACCCCAACCAACCAACTATCCCAACCCAACATTCCAACTTCGAACAAAAAAAAACGGCCAAGTGCGAGTCGGGCTCGCGCACGAGGGTTCCGTACCATTACGCGAAAAACGGCAAAAAAATCAATTTTGTTGTATGGGAGCCGTGCATGTTGTTATAGCAGCAACAGAAATACATCATCTGTGAAAATTTCAACTGTCTAGCTATCACGGTTCATGAGATACAGCCTGATGACAGACAGGCGGACAGACTGACAGACAGTGGAGTCTTAGTAATAGGGTCCCGTTTTTACTCTTTGGGTACGGAACCCTAAAAATGATTATATTGTTTGTAATAATTTAATATTTTTATTTCAGGATCGAAGGCTTCGGATAAATATTTAGATAAAAAACTAGTAAGAATTTTACATAAGTAAGCACCTAAGGCGTGGGCTTGTCAAAACATAAGTATCTTTTTAACGTTTTTAATTATAAATTAATGATACATAATAATGCACAAGATTTAAATACGTAATTGTCTAGACGACCGGTAAGTTACAGTAATTACAAGTAATTAATTTAAGACGATCGTTTTGTATGTCTGGTTTCAAATAATAAATAATTTTAAGATTACGAGTGTTTTATTTTCAAATATGTGAGATAAAAATATACAAAAACTGTGCTTATTCTTAGCCGGTGGTTTATTCCTTCAGCATAATGGACGATGAAACCAACTCCTGAAAATAAGGGGTCATCCATTAATTACATCACACGTTTAAGGGGGGGGGGGTCAAGAAAATGTGACATGTTGTGAATGGGGGAGGGGAGTCACAAACTTTGTGACGTCACATTAACTTATTTAAATTATTTTATTCGCTGTACAGTTATATAAGAAGTTTTTGGAACGATAATCGGGTAAATATTAATATATTTCCCACGTGATTTTGAACTTTGTTTCAAAGTGATAAGGTTCAATTTTTCATAATTTCTGACACCCTTATGGCTTTAAAAGTAGTACTGGTACCTGGTGACCGTCCAAATAGCTATTGTCCGTGTCAGCGGCCAGAATCTGCACGGCGTCCAGTACTACGTCGGCCGCCTTCTGCACGTTGCGGGCGAACGTGGCCAGCACCTCGCTCACCGACACCTGCAACAACACAGGTGAAAGGTAGCCAGAGGCAAGGTAGCTTAAGGCAAAACTGTGATTTTATAATATTCTGGTTTTCTCGTGTTTACGCGCGACACTCACACATTCACAACATAAGTATGTGAGAGCGAAATAGCTTATCAATTATCATGAAGCTAGTTGTCTTAAGCGACACAACCTCTGTCTTAAGATGTTATTTTTGAATAAAGTGTTAATGAATTACGTTAACGTTTTTGACGCCAAAGACATATATCCGAACCGCAGGTCCAACGTTAAAGACGGATTAATCCGTCACAGACCACAGATCATAGACCAACGTGCATATGAATAAAGTTCAAATTCAGTTTTGACACTTCGGTGACATGGCGTCTGAGTGACAGCATTTGTATTTGACACGGCGTCGAAAAGGTTAATTATAACCTAGAAGCCTACATATAGCAGTTGATTTTAAAATCAATAGCAGATAATAATGTACGATTCTTTTCTTTATAATCTAACTAATGTAACAGAATAGATGCAACTCTATTCCATTTAAAAATGGTTCAAATTTCATTGAAGTCGACCTATAGACTGGACGGTGGGCCTTAGGAGGATAAGGCATGTCTTAACGCGTTCACTGCCAGCGACCCGCTAGGCGGGTTCTCTGTTCGTAGAGTCAGATCAAGCTAAGTTGGCATCCATTTTGACAGCCCAGACTGTGCAAGTGTTACTTTAAACTACAAACTCTGAAAGCATGATGTTTAAATAACACTTGCGCAGTCTGTGCCATCAAAATCGCTGCCAACTTAGCTTGGTCTAAACTTTAGTACTTTTCGCTACATACGGTTTTTCCCATGTTATCGGCTACGCTCGCAGTGAATGTGTTAACCATTTCGACGCCGTGTCAGATCCATCACTTGGACGCCACGTCACCGAAGTGTCAAAACTGAAATAGAACTTTATGCTTATGCACGTAGGTCTATGTTGCTCTGTCGGATTAACGGATTAATCCGTCGTCGGCGTTGGACCTACGTTGCGGATATATCCGTCATTGGCGTAAAAGGTTAATGCATTTAGTTGATGCTTAGAGTAAGCTTATTTAATGTTCCTTACAGCAGTTTCATTGTCTCTCCAACAGTCATAGTCGGTGACGAGCGCCACGGCTGCGTAGCTAAGCCCAGCTTCCTTAGCCAACACCACCTGAAGTTATAAAATCGTCACTATTTTGAAAAAAATCTTGTATCTCGTACTGCTTCATTGTTAGTCATGATTTTTTTCAAGAATATGAACAAACTGTACAGAAGGCTATTACAAAACACCAAACCCATATGTTATTAATATTATTATAGAGAAGCCGCAATCGCAACCTGTACTATGCGACCAAAACGTCGTAAGAGCCGCAAAATTCATGGCGCTTACGCGTTTAGGTCGTGAGATTCCCGCTCCGCTTCCATAGTTTGATGTCGGCCGTCAACAAGTTCAACTACTCATGACGCAAAATACTAATATTAAATCATTTTACGGTTTAGACTCACTTGTTTTAGTCACTCGCGCGACATGTTTCGGAGAGCCTAGGTCTCCTTTCTCAAGCACTAATAGTGCGAGCATGTCGCGCGAGTGACTAAAACAAGTGAGTCTAAACCGTAAAATGATTTAATATTAGTATGTCTCACAACAGTTTAAATTCGATTACGCAAAATACTGTTCAATGTATGTACGATCCGAAGTTATCAGGCCAAGATTAATCCCTCGATATTTTCGTCGATAATAAACACAAAAGGTGATTGAGAACTCACCTCTGGCACCGTGGTCATGTTGACGAGATGTCCCCCCCACTGTCGGTGCATCAGGCTTTCGGCGCGGCTCGAAAACCTGCGATTAAAACACGCCGTTGTGGGAATTCTATATACATATGAAATAAAACTATGAAAACGGATTATATCGCGTATATTGAATTTATAATACATCCCGACGTTTCGAACTCTTTACAGCGTTCGTGGTCAACGGGTGACTGAGGAAAAATTACAAAATGCAAAAATACCCACATACTAAAATAATGAACAATCATAGACCACAAACTTTAAGGCTGGTTGTACATGCAAAATCGGTTCATAAGGCTAGTTATACACTATAATTATTTTTCAAGTAAAGATATATATATATACGCGATAAAAAACTATGCCGGCTCCAACCCTACACCACGGACCCGAGAAGATTTAATTCCCTCCTAAATTGTAGGAGGGTATCCCAATATGGGACCGGTAATAAACTCGGCGGGACACATCTTTTCAAAACATCAGAATGTCCAGCATCATCCAACACTACGGTCTCACAGTCTATGTCTCGCTTGCTCCTTTATCAGGTGGACTACAGGATCCCAAGCTGGTGGTAGAGAAAAGCCATCTTCCCTATTAAAGTTTGGATATTTCTTAATCTCAATGGCCTCGCGCAGCATTCTGGGTATGTAACGCTTCTCCTTGGCAAGAACCAGAGGCTTATCAAACTTGATTGAGTGATTGGCTTTATCCATGACATGCTCACAGACAGCAGACCTAGGTCGACGGTGCTTGACATCAGCTATGTGTTCCTTCACCCGAGTGGAAATGCTCCGTTTCGTCTGCCCGACACCCCATCGTCCCCTACGTCCCATAGTGAGCCAGATAGATGCTCCCACATATAAATTGGCTCAGTACCTCGCGGGAGCCCTCTCAGCATTACGTGGTAACACTAGCACGCATACAAAGGATTCTTACCATTTCATCGGTGAGATTAAAGACCTAACATTGACTGATGATGAGATCATGGTCAGTTTTGACGTCCAGTCGCTATTTACAAGCCTACCGGTACAAGACTGCATTGAAATTGTCAAGAAGAGGTTATGTGAGCAGAACATGTCAGAGGAATATGCTAAGCTGTTGGAACATTGCCTTACATCTGGCTACTTGCTATGGAATGGTGAATTCTACCTTCAAGTCGACGGCGTGGCCATGGGGTCTCCGGTGTCTCCAGTAGTCGCTGACATCTTTATGGAGGACTTCGAGGAGAGGGCACTCTCATTGGCTCCTGTGCGACCGAAGATATTTAAAAGATACGTAGATGACACTTTTACTATACTTCCAAAAAGTAGTGTTTCAACTTTCTTGGATCACCTAAATTCCATCCATAGCAAAATAAAATTTACTATGGAGTTGGAAAAAGACTGTTCTCTCCCCTTCTTAGATGTATTGGTAAAAAGAAATCCTGATAACACCCTAGGTCGCACTGTGTATAGGAAACCTACTCATACTGATAGGTACTTAAATGGCAAATCGCATCACCATCCCAGTCAACTTGTTACAGTAGGCAAATCTTTGTTTCAGAGAGACCAGAGGATATGTGATGACCAGCATCTGGCCGCGGAGCTCCAGCATGCCAGGCGCGCGCTCCAGGCAAACGAGCTCAGGATACCGCGGGTCAACCAGAGGTCCCACATTAAGATCCCCACAGTTGAGCGCAGGCCTGCCATTCTGCCTTTTGTCAGGGGGGTCACGGACAGGATCAGCCACATCTTGAAGCGTGCTTCTATAAAAACATATTTCAAGCCAATGAAGAAGATGTCACAATTCCTGAGGCCTGTAAAATGCAATACCCCTCTACAGACTGCAGGAGTGTACAGGCTGGACTGTGAGTGTGGCCTATCATATGTCGGGCAGACGAAACGGAGCATTTCCACTCGGGTGAAGGAACACATAGCTGATGTCAAGCACCGTCGACCTAGGTCTGCTGTCTGTGAGCATGTCATGGATAAAGCCAATCACTCAATCAAGTTTGATAAGCCTCTGGTTCTTGCCAAGGAGAAGCGTTACATACCCAGAATGCTGCGCGAGGCCATTGAGATTAAGAAATATCCAAACTTTAATAGGGAAGATGGCTTTTCTCTACCACCAGCTTGGGATCCTGTAGTCCACCTGATAAAGGAGCAAGCGAGACATAGACTGTGAGACCGTAGTGTTGGATGATGCTGGACATTCTGATGTTTTGAAAAGATGTGTCCCGCCGAGTTTGTTACCGGTCCCATATTGGGATACCCTCCTACAATTTAGGAGGGAATTAAATCTTCTCGGGTCCGTGGTGTAGGGTTGGAGCCGGCATAGTTTTTTATCGCGTATATATATATATCTTTACTTGAAAAATAATTATAGTGTATAACTAGCCTTATGAACCGATTTTGCATGTACAACCAGCCTTAAAGTTTGTGGTCTATGATTGTTCATTATTTTAGTATGTGGGTATTTTTGCATTTTGTAATTTTTCCTCAGTCACCCGTTGACCACGAACGCTGTAAAGAGTTCGAAACGTCGGGATGTATTATAAATTCAATATACGCGATATAATCCGTTTTCATAGTTTTATTTCATGAGTAACTATCGCGGTAACCGAAGACAATATTCTATATACATATATTAAAAAGGCTTGTTACAATGGCAATAAGACACGGTAGCGTTTTGATTTCTTGTAAGGAACTGTAACTTCCGATAACATAGCTTCCGTTCCGATACACGAATTATGACATCGATACAATTAATTCCCAAAGTAACCTCTAACTCGGACTTTTTATCAAACTTTACTCGGTTATTTATTATGTGATAATAAACAAAAAAAAAAGAAGAAAACACAATCTTAACCTAAATAGTAATTTCATAGCTTTCGAATTTCGATATTGTTGGTGTTGTTGTCGACAAAATTCGATCAAAATTGACACTTGACGCGCATGATCTTTCCCGTTCTTTCTTGCGAAATCTGCGGCGGCAAACCGATGGAACGGCCATACCTGGGCCCCTGTATGACGACGGCGGTGCCGGTCTCGTGGCAGCGGTACCCCCGCGCGCGCGCCGCCGCGCCGAGCGCCGCCCGCGCGCGCGCGCAGAACGCGGGCCGCTGCGGCAGGTGGCACACGCCGCGGGGGCCGCATTCCGTGCGATCGTAGAATGTGCATTTGCGGCCCCATGTTCTGGAACAAAGTAAAGGAATGACTTGAAAAATCTGTGTATATAGTTCCGATCAAGGGATCATTCAGAGAAAACAAACTAAGTACATCTACCTAATAGTTTTCCCGTTTGGGAGTTTACACATCGAACTTCTCACTTATGGATAAAAACCCTTAATTTCGGTTCGGTTAATATCGAAGGTGACCTTTTGATTGCCATTTGTCTACATAAATACTAGACTAGTTTATTAGGAATCTTTAAAACAACTGTATATTCTTGTAATATAAGGGTAAAATGTAAATTAGGAAACTACCTATAGGTCTAAATCAATTCGTAGCTAGCAGTTATTAGTCTAAGCTTTTAAAGGGTTAAAACAGCGTCACGCTATCCATTGCAGAAGTTATAAGAACACCGCCATCTTTCTTTTCAAATACAGACTTTGATAGAAAAAGTTTTAGTTGCGTTGGATGCTACTTAGCTGCTTACCTGTCGATGTAATCGTCAAGCACAACCAGGTCTCCCGGACGATATTCTTCCTGCAAGGAGCCCGTGGCAGTGGTAGCGAGGATGTGGGTGCAGCCGCGTTGCTTGAGCGCCCAGATGTTGGCGCGGTAGTTCACGTCACTGTCAACAGAAAATATTTCTCTTTTCATAGCTTGATAGAACATCGATAAAATAGTGTTTGAATGAATTAGCGGGAACTAGAGATCAGATCTGAGGTTTTTGCCGGTTGTCCCTACTAACGTGACCTCACTGTAAAACGACGCCATACTTGTGGATAGAAATGAGATTTTTTTGTTTTTCGACGATAACTTTTGATTGTCCTAATAAAAATCTATGAAATTTATTAAGGATCTTGGGAATCTATTCAGGACAACCTCTACCAAATTTTACGATTCTTTGTCAACGACATAAACAGTTATCATCGAAAAACAGAAGGAATTATCATGTCCAAAAGTATGGAGTCGTTACACAGTGACTTTTTAAATGTTGAATTTCGAAATTTCTTAGTGGAGTTATGCAAGATTTTAAAAATATATGTTGTCTATTGTCTGTCTATCTGTATCTACAAACCTAGGCTGAAACTGATGCTTTCTCCCATGTCGCGCCAGAAGCACGCAGGGCACGCCCTTGACTTTGCCCTCGATGAGCGCGTCTGAAGGCGCTCCGAACGGCGTGTTTTCATAATGCTCGGTCTGTTCTTCAAATAGGGTTGGGTCATCGAAGCCCGAGCCGCCGATTATGCCGATCTACGTTTGAAATTGTAATGTAGTAAAAAAAGGAGTAAACGACTACTTGAGTGGCGACCATGGGGAGAAGAGCGTCCTCAAAGTAGACCCCAGATGCGTTGGGACCATGACATCAAGAGGACTGCGGGGAAGCAGTGGCTCCAAGTCGTACAGAACCGTGACGAATGGCGCAGAATGAAGGAGGCCTACACCCGAAGGGTAGAAAAGGGCTAAAGAGAGAGAGAGAGAGAGTAAAAAAAGAAATAAATCTGGGATGTTTTATGTATAAACTTATACAAATAGCTCGCATTGCTTGCTCTTCATTTTAATTAATTTTTTTTACATGATTACACAGTTTGGCCGACAAGAGGCCATGTTTGCCACATGCTTGTGGCGTGCCTTGCTCTTTCGTGTATCTAGGTTAGGTATGTAATATTGCAGTCGATGGCTGGCACAAGCCAAGCACTGTAACAAGACTTATTTAAATTTATATCGAATAGAACTTTAAAAAATAATACTACATGTATTCATAAATATGCTTCCATAAATAATTTCAAGAAAGCTATTATTTCGTGGTAATAAATATGTAATTAACCTTTTGGACGCTGAAGTGACGGATATATCGGCAGCGTAGGTCCAACGCCAAAGACCGATTAATCCGTCACAGACCACAGCTCAACATTAGACCTACATGCATTCGCATAAAGTTCAATTTCAGTTTTGACACTTCGATGGCGTGGCGTCCGAGTGACAGCTTTTGCGTTTGACACGGCGTCGAGAAGGTTAAGCAAAGCGTAGATCACCCAAGATCACCCATGGTCTGATAAGCCAGTAGGAATGATGTTCTTCAATTTGTAATTTTATTTTATTAGCAATATGGTCCTATTTTGCTTGTACATTGGTCAATAATTAATTTAGAACACATGAGGTCAATTTTATGCCCCTCGTTAGTTCGTTTTAGGGATATTATTATTATTATTATTATTTGTAATGCAGGCAGGCAGTTTAAACAACTGATAATGCCTGTATCCAGTCATAAACCAAGTTCTCAGTGTTGAGTAGAATTTGCTTTGTGCATTATCTATTACTTTGTTTTAGATTTTTGTGTGTCAAGGTTGTCCATTTACAATGAGATTATTTTTACAATGTAATTACTCCATTTGGTAATTTTAAATTAGAAATGTATATGTAATGTATGTTAGGTGTTGAATGCAATAAATAAAATAGTTTTGTAACAATAATACTTTAATTTAATTTACATCAAACATTCAGAAACTACCATAAGCATTCACGATCTTAGGGCTAGTTGCACCAACCACAGTTAACAGACTGATCAACGTCACGCAGCAGAGATCTATGAAACTTCCCATACAATAGAATTTTGCGAACGCTTTAACGGTGACAGACAATTTGGTGCAACCGACCCTAAATCAGTTCAAAATAAAAACAATTTACACTATTTTTGTCCCAAAGTTACTCCTGCAAGCCTTGTTGGAACTTGAGTTCCTTGGTTGTCTCATGTGCTTTTTGCAATTCCTGTGCTATCTGGAAGAACCTCTTAGATTCATCTGCGTTCTTTTCAACTCCATCTCCCTTCTTGTACATCATGCTGACGTTGGCGCACCCGTACATGTTACCATTCTCACAGGATTTCTTGGCAAATTCAAACGCCTGTTTCATATCCGGTTTTATGAGGTATTCTATGTTTTTGTTCTTGGCGGGATTGTGTGGGTTGTACTCTGCCACGTTTTTGGGCACTCCGCTGATGTACATGCCGCAGAGGTAGTGGCAGGCCATGTCGTCATTTTGATCGCAGCTTTTCTTTAGATAATTGAAACCTTAAAAAAAATATAAATGTATAAAATATAAATTGAAAAGTGGTATTGACCAAAAAGTATTTCTCATATTGTGATGTTTTCTTTTCAAAAATAGAGAATAATGGAAGTTTGTATTGTATGGTTTTAAAATCATACATAGAGACAAAGATTTTGATGTTATTATTCTTTCGATTTCTTCACACTCGATTTATTCAAATATTGCATTAGGTACATTTATTTAAAAGTACATTCTTAACTAATACATATTCTTTATTTCTGAAATACAAATATAACATGTTACATTTATGCTGACTCTTACACTAGGCATAGCTGTGGGAGAAATAATACAGTTTACAATAAAAACAATGATATAATATAGTACACTATCGGTAAGTTACAAAAATGAGGTTTTTGAAAAAAGAGATAGTTATATAGTTAAACAATAAATTATAGAAAATAATGGTGGGAAATGGAATTTAACCCTTAAATGCATATTGTTGCCAAATGTATATTAAGCATTGGACAGCGCACAGATTCAACAGAAAAAAAATGGGTTCCAAAAATAAAAAATCATGCTTTTAAGGGTTAAGTAATATAAAATTCAGATCTTGATTTATAATTTTATAGGTTAGGTACAACAGAGTAATCTAATATAAATAGATATTTACCTTTGGGAACATCTCGTTTTATAGAAACATTGGGTCCAGTGGCGGTCAGCATCATCCCCGCATGTAGGCATGCTGAAGGCTCTCCGAGTTCGCAACCTTTCTCGAAATAGGTTAGAGCCTCTGCGGGGTCCCCTTTCTCCTTCCCCCGCCCCACTAGACAGTAATTCCCGTATTTCAAACACGATTTCCCGAACTTATAGTCAACGCAATTGCTTTTATACACTTTAGCCGCTTTTTCAAAATCTTTTTTGATCGCCTCCAAGTAATCTCCCAACAAATGGCATACTTCTGCCTTTTTCTCTTTGTAGCAACCGAAACGATATTCGATCCCAAGGTTCTCAATGTATTCCTTCACTTCATCTTCTTGTTTTAAGTCATAAGCCATTGTAATTTATTTCGTAATTTAGTTTCTATGGCCACAGATAGGTTAGGTAACTTGACTTGACAATTGTCAAACTGATAACGCTTATCATATAAATTTGTAAACAAAACGATTTACTACTTTTAATTAGAAGAAATGGAAATAAACACAATGTCACAAGAATAAAAGAACAAATTAATATCTGAAATGATTAAATAAGAATATTTAAGAACTAATATCGATTGTAGATTCTAATTCGATAGGATGTTGTACTTAAACCGTAGATTTATTAAACTGACCTTGATTTTCTTTGAATTACCCATTGCTCCTTGTTTTGCTATTCCTATATATGAGATAGTATTTTCAATGTGTTTTATCAACTAAGATAACGACTGTAAACTTCTATCGATCTATTTATTTATAACTAAAATAAGCTGGGAGCTTGCAATCAACCCAGTGAACCCAGTCGGCGCCTGCCGGACCGGAAATAATTTTAATAATCAAATCAGCATGCAAAATCATCAATGTTGCCGCAACCGCAACTTGTTGTATAGAATTACGTTTTGTTGATAGCCAAAAGCCCAAAGGTCCTCCACACTCATGCGCGAATCACGGCGCGAAGCCGTGAACTTGCCGTGAACGCGAATGTGGAGTCGATTTTGCTGAACAGCGAACTAGACTCCACACTCGCGTTCGCGGCTTCGCGCCGTGATTCGCGCATGAGTGTGGAGGGCCCTCAAAAATATAGTTTGTCAAAGGACTCTCTCATTTCAAGAGATCCCTTATAGGGATAAGCTCGCCTTTGTACCTAAATTTATATGAATTTCATGTTAATATTTTTTTTTGTACAATAAAGTGATTTACTACTACTACTGTCTCATTTCAAACATAGACAGAGAGAATCATACTATCTTTGTCTTACACTAGAACTAGCGCCAAAAAGAAAAGGATGAGTATAGTTTTTTTATTCTTATTTACTGACAATTCAGTTTGACCAACTATAATTAGCCATCCATTTTACGGCTTTAAGGTCTTATTACACTGCTAAATTTAGTGACTAACAAGAGGGACGCCGCTATACGTGAGACGCGATAAGAGATACATCCTATCGTTTCTCACGTATAGCGTCGTCCCTCTTGTTAGTCACTAAATTAGGATAGTGTAATAAGCTCTTTACATTTCATTTCATCAATAGATCAAAACGTTACAAATTTTTTTTTTTTTTTTTTTTTTTTAACATTTATGGCCTGGATGCGAGTCCTTTAAGCCAAAAATTTTTCTTTTTCTTGAGTCATTTTTAATAGTAAATAGCTAAATACCATCGTGAAATACTAATACGTAACAAAACGCAATACTAACACTTGACAGGTCACTGGACTAAAGTTGGAAAACGTCAAACCCTGCCTCACCAACACCAACTCAACTCACCATCAATCACAATCACGTTCACCTGTTCATTCACAAAACTTCAGTCACAAAACAAAAGTCACAAAAATCAAATTCATTGTGCGAAGCGGGTGCGAGTATTAAGAATTATCCTGTTATATTACTGATTAATTTAAGAATGTCGGGAAACGTTGGACTTTTTACCACTCGAATGAGGAAAGCAACACGAAAAATCCACTCTGTGAGCGATGCCTTGGTCAATGCTAAGTTCGCAATTTGTGAGTACCTTCAACTTCAATATTTGAAAAACAAAGAGATTTCTAGAATATCCAAATTGGCTCTTTGAAGCTTTTAGACATCGATTTTATACTATTGCTTACTCTTTGTTGGATAACATTTTAAATACAAATTGGTCTTAGTTCTAAGAATGTATTTTTTGTTATTAGATTTTTTCTGCTTCTAGCTCTGCGGGATGAGGCAGTTTGGGGCGGAGGGCTGTTTGTGTTTTACCACATCTTTGCTTTCTTAGAAAATGCCAAGGAAAGGTTGAACATGCCCGATTATAACAAGCTCTTTGTGCACAAAACCCTTTACAGGTAAAATTTGAATATCCCATTGGTATACATTTGATCTAAAATCTTAATTTTAGACTACCTTCAAAATTTAAAAAAGTTCTGAAATTAAAACTAAATAAATTTATGCAATGATACCACATACATATTTTAGGTAATGGATTTGCCAAGATTTTGCCATATGATTCACTATAATTATTATTAGAATCATTAAATGTGGTTATTACCAGTTGTTGAGCCCAGGGACCGGACAACCCTTTCCGCGATAAAACCCTTTCAATGGGCAACACTTAAACACGGCTAACACATTGAAAGACTTTCCCTTTTGAACTGCAAGCCCATTCATACCCCTACCTTTGACTAACCCTTACCGAAAAGCTAACCAAAAATAAGGCTAGCCCTTAATAAGGGTTACCCTTATCTTTAAGCGCTTTTTATAAAGGTTTCCCTTTGCGTGAAAGAGACAGGATTAGTATATATCTACGGTAGTGTATGAAAAGGAAAGAAAATACGTGCCTAGTCAAAGAACGCCGCCGTCGCCGCCGACGATCGCTCGGATTCGAAGTAATGTGTGCTTTATGAACAAGGGAGACGACTTAAATTAGCACGCTTATATGCTAAAAGTGAAGCCCTTTATAAGGCTAACCCTTATAAGCAATATGCAAGGTGTTGGTGAGCGGATGATAAGGGTTTTGTAAGGGTATTTGGGCTACCGATTACTCAAATGTGGTAGCTTTATATAAGGGTTTTTAAAAGCAAAACAAAGGGTTTCGTCTGGCAAAGGGTATGGTGAGTTAAGCCTTATGCAATACCCTTATAAAACCCCGATAAGGGATAGCGGGCCGGTCCCTGGTTGAGCCAATGTAGACATTTCTAGTTAGTAGAATATCCAAGTATAATGAGACCTGGTTTGCCTCTCACTTAACAAAATCTCAAAAACCAGCTTAGTGCGAGTCAAACTTGCGCACGAAGGGTTCCGTACTATTACGCAAAAAACGACATAAAAAATCACGTATCTTGTATGTGACTGTGGATGTCACTTAAATATTTATATTGTTCTGTTTTTGTATTTGTTGTTAAAGCGGCAACAGAAATACATCATCTGTGAAAATTTCAACTGTCTAGGTATCACTGTTTATGAGATACAGCCTGGTGGTGGACAGACAGACGGACAGTGGAGTCTTAGTAATAGGGTCCCGTTTTTACCCTTTGGGTACGGAACCCTAATAATGTTTGTCATTCATCTGTTTGTTTAACTTTGTTAACTAGAAAAGCTGCATTCGAAGCAGACCTAGCGCACTACCTCGGTGAAGACTGGCAATCCGAACCTCGCTCGACAGCGCTGGAGAGCTATCTGGAGCACCTGAAAGAGCTGGAGAAGGAGAACCCGCGGCTGCTGATGGCGTACGTGTACCACCTGTATCTGGGGCTGCTGAGCGGTGGACAGATACTGGCTAAGAAGCGGAAGATGTTCGGAGACAGTATGTTTTTTTTATCTATGATGTAATGGAGGCAGTACAGTCGAGAAAGAGGCTGGCTCAACTAGACTCTACTGGAAAGATCTGGAAGTAGCCACTCAAGATCGTGATAAATGGAGGGTTCTTCTTCGAGCCCTATGTCCCTAATGAGGGATAACAGAAATACATCATCATCATCAATTGAGGCAGTATATGAATTTAGGGTGACCCGTTGTGTGTGTGTGCATAGTAAAGTGGCGCAAAATTCTTTAAAGATTTTCCAGTTGCAATTGTTTTGAAAAGGAGTATTGATTCAGGGCCGCACTGACTGACTTTCACTCTATTATCAATGAATTGGGGCATTTTCTATGAAAAGTTTCGGTTTCCGTACTATTACGCAATCACGTTTGTTGTATGGGAGCCCCACTTAAATATTTGTTTTATTCTGTTTTTAGTATTTGTTGTTATAGCGGCAACAGAAATACATCATCTGTGAAAATTTCATCTATCTATCACGGTTCATGAGATACAACCTGGTGACAGACAGACGGACAGTGGAGTCTCAGTAATAGGGTCCCGTTTATATCCTTTGGGTACGGAACCCTAAAAATCATCACAACTTAATTTTCATTTTCCAGAAACTAACTCCGAAGTCTACACTGACCAAGTGACCGACTTTAACGACATCGACATTCCCAAGCTAAAGAACGAGTTCCGCGCGGCCATGAACGAGATCGCCGCCACCATGACCCCGGAGGAACAGCAAGCTTTCCTGGACGAAAGCAGCCAAGTGTTCGTCATGAACAACTTGATCGTCAACTCCGTTGCTGGCCAGAATCAGGTTCTGCAAGTCATGCTGTTTAAGGCTTCCGCTGTGTTTTTAGTGATTTTTGGTGCTGTGTTAGCTTATAAAATGCATAAGTAAGGATTAATTAAAGTTGTAATGTAATGGATAGAATGTATGGTTATTTTTATAGATAGAATGTGATATTATTATGTAGATTTCTTATTTGAAGACTGATTGTTAATGAGTAAATAGAATTTCATTTAGGAGATATTTGATTTGTCACATTATTACTCCGTTTCTTTGGTGTAACGTTTATTCGATTTTCAAACTATAGCAATTATTAAATTATGTTTGTTAGGCCCACTTGCCCCTTCCCTTCCCACTAACCCGGGGTTAAGAGGTTAAACCGTTAACCCAGTGTCAAATTGTACTGGTAACCAAGGTAACTTCAGGTTTACCCGGGGTTAGTGGGATGGTGCAAGTGGCGCTTACAAGAATATTGCTGTTGAGCGGCGTACCTTTTATATGCGTGCGGTGGTCAAAAATCGTTGGTTAAAACCACGGTTGTGCTGTATCTTCTTCTTTTTCTTTGCTCCATCCCACTTTAGGTGGGGTCGGCTCTCCTAATTTTTCGGCGCCAAGACTGCCTGTCATGGGTTGTCGGGTCGGGTAAATTTAATTTATTAGCTAGTTTGGTCATGCTGGTCCACCATGTCAGCAAAGGGCATCCGCGGCCTCTCTTACGTTCCGGGAGGCAGAGCTTTTTTGACCACGTGTTCTTCGTCTCTACGCATTACGTGGCCATACCACCTTAAGCGACTTTCTATTAGTTTTTCGGGGATAGGGGCCACTTTTAAGCTACCACGGACATATTCATTCCGGACTTTGTCGATTTTAGTTACTCCTCCTGACCATCTTAACATTTTCATTTCTGCGGTATGTAATTTTTGCACATGCGACTCTTTTACCGTCCAGCATTCCGCCCCGTATAGCATCGCCGGCCTCACCGCCATCTTATACACCTTGCCTTTTGTGCGAACAGGCATACTAGGGTCACATAAGACCCCAGTTAGCGACCGCCATTTTTGCCAGGCAACACTTATTCTATGCCCTATGTCTGGCTCTACATTCGCGGTACTGGCAATTATGGATCCTAAGTATTTAAATTGCTTTACTTTTGGTACCGGTGTTTTATCAGGATAGCAAATCACTAAATCATTTTCTAAATTGTTGCTGAAGATGCATTCGAGGTGTTCCGTTTTTGTCCTGCTAACCCTGAGGCCCGCGTCTTCTAGGGCATTTACCCACTGACATAGAGCATTTTGGAGTTCTTGAGTAGTTTTGGCGATAAGGACGATGTCGTCTGCGTATAAGAGATTCCAAGGTAAGGGTTCTTGAATACATTGAGTGATATAGTCCATGACTAAGTTAAAGATCAGAGGGCTCAGTGCTGACCCTTGATGAACTCCCACACCCACACTGAATTCCTGGCTGAGACCTGCTGCTGATTTAACTTTGGTGCGTACATTATGATACATGTCCTGAACCAACTGCACGTAGCATTCAGGCAGGTTTTGCGCTCTTAACGCCTGCCATACTAGTTTTCGTGGCACCCGGTCAAATGCCTTCTCCAGGTCGATGAAAATGAAGTGCAAATCTTCTTTATTATGGCGATGTTTTTCTGTGAGAATTCTAACTGCTTGGATTGCATCAGTTGTCGACCTAGAAGGAGTGAATCCAAATTGGTTGGGCGTGATTGACGTAAGTTGTTGAATGCGTCGGTTGAGTATACGCTCCCAGATTTTCAGTGTGTGAGAAGTCAGCTTTATTCCCCTATAATTACCGCATTGTGTCACATCCCCTTTATTTTTGTAAAAGGGAATTATGTAACTAAGACGCCAAGACTCCGGTATTACCTTGGTTACTAGTATTATATTGAATAGCTTTGTAAGCCAGTCCAATCCGATCGGACCCAGCAACTTCCATATCTCAGCCGGTATCTCGTCAGGACCAACGGCTTTTCGGTTTTTCATCTTAGATACTGCGGTTTTTACTTCATCCAGTCCAATATCTTGTACTGGCCCTTCTGTTAGGCTTTGGGGTTGCATCTCTTTGCTTGGGAATTCTTCATTCATAAGTTCTTTATAGTACTCATACCATCTGTTATTTATATCATCATTCATAGTCAGTAGTCTATCCTCCTTACTTTTGATGTACTTATTGGTTTTAATATCTTGTGTGGCTCTGTTTCTGCTCTTTGCTATTTTAAAAATTTCGACTTCGGACTCCGCTTCTTCAATCTTGCTATAGAAATTTTTCCGTGATGCAGCCCTTGCCTGTGCTACTTTTCTTTTAGTCATGGTCTTTGCTTCTTTGTATTTGACGTTGTGCTGTATAGCGCAGACAAAATCGTTTTCGAAAAAATGCAATAAGATTATAGTCTGCATATTCTCAAATGGGGCATTTTCTATGAAAAGGGACCTTATTGTCGATGGCGCTTACGCTGCACAGCGTCGCGCGGCATTGTATTTATATCGGAGCATCGTTAATAAAAACGCCATCATGCATGGCGCGCATGGCGAAAGCGCCATCGACAATAAGGTCCCTTTTTATAGAAAATACCACATGATTTTTACGCCTAAGACGGTAATCTGTTAAACAAAAGTCATTGTTTCTTTTCTGTGAGCAGTCGGCCATTGTGTGCCATCTGACAATGGCACACAATGGCCGACCGCTCGCTCAAAAGAAACAATGGCTTTTGTTTAACAGATTCATCCTATACCTACTAAAATATCGGTCAGAATCCTTATCAATCTTATCATACACAAGAGGTTAAATATCGAGTTTATTGTTTCTATTAAGGTAGAAAATCCACGTATAAAAACCGCCTAGTCATCTGTCAATTACAAACTAGAAATAATTCACAAGTACACTGGACCTCTGTACTATACTGTATAATTGTCTGCGAGATAAATTTAGACATGACATGACATATAATACGTGTATGTGACTGTATTGCAAAAAAAACGACAGCATTGAATTAACAAAAATAATTTACTATATTGTTACAAGCTACATTACACTGAAGTACAAAATATCAAAATATGTACACAAAGTACCGTACGGTCTCATATTAACAACGATCGTCGATCTTATATACTAAAGTTGTCATCTCAGCGAGGGCAGCGATTGGTCCAAGGAAAGGTCGATCAGTTCGTCGAAGTCATCTTGGTTCCAGAACGAGAGGCCCTGAAAACAAATATATTAGTGATTTAAAGTGATTTGTGAGTACCAATTGGTGTTATAAATACAGCCAGGTTATAATATGATTAACTGGTGTTAATTATCTGTATTAACATATTTTTACTTGGCTAGTATTTTATACTATTGAAGCTGTAGGATGATTATACTGTGCTGGAAAGTTAAGTAGCCTGGGGAAAATCTAGGACCCTTACTCGATTAGATCTAATAGCAGTAACGCACTAACTATTTATATACTTTTTTCTATTGTTGACAGAGCAAAAACAACATGTGTATTGGTACAATTGGTGCCGTGACCAGGATACCTGTGAGATTTCTAAGCATTGTAGTTTATTTGGCTATGCATTTAGCAGTTTCTTACCCGAGGACATTGTAAACATAATACGTACGAGTTCGTTAGCGTGGCAGGGCCGGCAGTGCAGCGCGGAGGCGCGGCACTCGCAGCGCGGCGCGCGCGCGCACGGCGCGGCCGCCAGGGCTGCGCGCGCTCCTAGTACTGTGGCCAGCCGCCGCGCCAGCCCGCGGTCGCCCTGCAGCTTCTTACCCGAGGACATTGTAAACATAATACGTACGAGTTCGTTAGCGTGGCAGGGCCGGCAGTGCAGCGCGGAGGCGCGGCACTCGCAGCGCGGCGCGCGCGCGCACGGCGCGGCCGCCAGGGCTGCGCGCGCTCCTAGTACTGTGGCCAGCCGCCGCGCCAGCCCGCGGTCGCCCTGCAGCTTCTTACCCGAGGACATTGTAAACATAATACGTACGAGTTCGTTAGCGTGGCAGGGCCGGCAGTGCAGCGCGGAGGCGCGGCACTCGCAGCGCGGCGCGCGCGCGCACGGCGCGGCCGCCAGGGCTGCGCGCGCTCCTAGTACTGTGGCCAGCCGCCGCGCCAGCCCGCGGTCGCCCTGCAGCTTCTTACCCGAGGACATTGTAAACATAATACGTACGAGTTCGTTAGCGTGGCAGGGCCGGCAGTGCAGCGCGGAGGCGCGGCACTCGCAGCGCGGCGCGCGCGCGCACGGCGCGGCCGCCAGGGCTGCGCGCGCTCCTAGTACTGTGGCCAGCCGCCGCGCCAGCCCGCGGTCGCCCTGCAGCTTCTTACCCGAGGACATTGTAAACATAATACGTACGAGTTCGTTAGCGTGGCAGGGCCGGCAGTGCAGCGCGGAGGCGCGGCACTCGCAGCGCGGCGCGCGCGCGCACGGCGCGGCCGCCAGGGCTGCGCGCGCTCCTAGTACTGTGGCCAGCCGCCGCGCCAGCCCGCGGTCGCCCTGCAGCTTCTTACCCGAGGACATTGTAAACATAATACGTACGAGTTCGTTAGCGTGGCAGGGCCGGCAGTGCAGCGCGGAGGCGCGGCACTCGCAGCGCGGCGCGCGCGCGCACGGCGCGGCCGCCAGGGCTGCGCGCGCTCCTAGTACTGTGGCCAGCCGCCGCGCCAGCCCGCGGTCGCCCTGCAGCTTCTTACCCGAGGACATTGTAAACATAATACGTACGAGTTCGTTAGCGTGGCAGGGCCGGCAGTGCAGCGCGGAGGCGCGGCACTCGCAGCGCGGCGCGCGCGCGCACGGCGCGGCCGCCAGGGCTGCGCGCGCTCCTAGTACTGTGGCCAGCCGCCGCGCCAGCCCGCGGTCGCCCTGCAGCTTCTTACCCGAGGACATTGTAAACATAATACGTACGAGTTCGTTAGCGTGGCAGGGCCGGCAGTGCAGCGCGGAGGCGCGGCACTCGCAGCGCGGCGCGCGCGCGCACGGCGCGGCCGCCAGGGCTGCGCGCGCTCCTAGTACTGTGGCCAGCCGCCGCGCCAGCCCGCGGTCGCCCTGCAGCTTCTTACCCGAGGACATTGTAAACATAATACGTACGAGTTCGTTAGCGTGGCAGGGCCGGCAGTGCAGCGCGGAGGCGCGGCACTCGCAGCGCGGCGCGCGCGCGCACGGCGCGGCCGCCAGGGCTGCGCGCGCTCCTAGTACTGTGGCCAGCCGCCGCGCCAGCCCGCGGTCGCCCTGCAGCTTCTTACCCGAGGACATTGTAAACATAATACGTACGAGTTCGTTAGCGTGGCAGGGCCGGCAGTGCAGCGCGGAGGCGCGGCACTCGCAGCGCGGCGCGCGCGCGCACGGCGCGGCCGCCAGGGCTGCGCGCGCTCCTAGTACTGTGGCCAGCCGCCGCGCCAGCCCGCGGTCGCCCTGCAGCTTCTTACCCGAGGACATTGTAAACATAATACGTACGAGTTCGTTAGCGTGGCAGGGCCGGCAGTGCAGCGCGGAGGCGCGGCACTCGCAGCGCGGCGCGCGCGCGCACGGCGCGGCCGCCAGGGCTGCGCGCGCTCCTAGTACTGTGGCCAGCCGCCGCGCCAGCCCGCGGTCGCCCTGCAGCTTCTTACCCGAGGACATTGTAAACATAATACGTACGAGTTCGTTAGCGTGGCAGGGCCGGCAGTGCAGCGCGGAGGCGCGGCACTCGCAGCGCGGCGCGCGCGCGCACGGCGCGGCCGCCAGGGCTGCGCGCGCTCCTAGTACTGTGGCCAGCCGCCGCGCCAGCCCGCGGTCGCCCTGCAGCTTCTTACCCGAGGACATTGTAAACATAATACGTACGAGTTCGTTAGCGTGGCAGGGCCGGCAGTGCAGCGCGGAGGCGCGGCACTCGCAGCGCGGCGCGCGCGCGCACGGCGCGGCCGCCAGGGCTGCGCGCGCTCCTAGTACTGTGGCCAGCCGCCGCGCCAGCCCGCGGTCGCCCTGCAGCTTCTTACCCGAGGACATTGTAAACATAATACGTACGAGTTCGTTAGCGTGGCAGGGCCGGCAGTGCAGCGCGGAGGCGCGGCACTCGCAGCGCGGCGCGCGCGCGCACGGCGCGGCCGCCAGGGCTGCGCGCGCTCCTAGTACTGTGGCCAGCCGCCGCGCCAGCCCGCGGTCGCCCTGCAGCTTCTTACCCGAGGACATTGTAAACATAATACGTACGAGTTCGTTAGCGTGGCAGGGCCGGCAGTGCAGCGCGGAGGCGCGGCACTCGCAGCGCGGCGCGCGCGCGCACGGCGCGGCCGCCAGGGCTGCGCGCGCTCCTAGTACTGTGGCCAGCCGCCGCGCCAGCCCGCGGTCGCCCTGCAGCTTCTTACCCGAGGACATTGTAAACATAATACGTACGAGTTCGTTAGCGTGGCAGGGCCGGCAGTGCAGCGCGGAGGCGCGGCACTCGCAGCGCGGCGCGCGCGCGCACGGCGCGGCCGCCAGGGCTGCGCGCGCTCCTAGTACTGTGGCCAGCCGCCGCGCCAGCCCGCGGTCGCCCTGCAGCTTCTTACCCGAGGACATTGTAAACATAATACGTACGAGTTCGTTAGCGTGGCAGGGCCGGCAGTGCAGCGCGGAGGCGCGGCACTCGCAGCGCGGCGCGCGCGCGCACGGCGCGGCCGCCAGGGCTGCGCGCGCTCCTAGTACTGTGGCCAGCCGCCGCGCCAGCCCGCGGTCGCCCTGCAGCTTCTTACCCGAGGACATTGTAAACATAATACGTACGAGTTCGTTAGCGTGGCAGGGCCGGCAGTGCAGCGCGGAGGCGCGGCACTCGCAGCGCGGCGCGCGCGCGCACGGCGCGGCCGCCAGGGCTGCGCGCGCTCCTAGTACTGTGGCCAGCCGCCGCGCCAGCCCGCGGTCGCCCTGCAGCTTCTTACCCGAGGACATTGTAAACATAATACGTACGAGTTCGTTAGCGTGGCAGGGCCGGCAGTGCAGCGCGGAGGCGCGGCACTCGCAGCGCGGCGCGCGCGCGCACGGCGCGGCCGCCAGGGCTGCGCGCGCTCCTAGTACTGTGGCCAGCCGCCGCGCCAGCCCGCGGTCGCCCTGCAGCTTCTTACCCGAGGACATTGTAAACATAATACGTACGAGTTCGTTAGCGTGGCAGGGCCGGCAGTGCAGCGCGGAGGCGCGGCACTCGCAGCGCGGCGCGCGCGCGCACGGCGCGGCCGCCAGGGCTGCGCGCGCTCCTAGTACTGTGGCCAGCCGCCGCGCCAGCCCGCGGTCGCCCTGCAGCTTCTTACCCGAGGACATTGTAAACATAATACGTACGAGTTCGTTAGCGTGGCAGGGCCGGCAGTGCAGCGCGGAGGCGCGGCACTCGCAGCGCGGCGCGCGCGCGCACGGCGCGGCCGCCAGGGCTGCGCGCGCTCCTAGTACTGTGGCCAGCCGCCGCGCCAGCCCGCGGTCGCCCTGCAGCTTCTTACCCGAGAATATTGTGCCTGGAGTCAAACATCACTAATTAAGGCGCTAGTCGCTATTGTTGGCCGTAAATTCTTACTTTCTAGAGTATATATCTGCTTAACGGTTCAACAAAAAATTATGAAAAAAATATATATTTATCTACATTTTATGTACAACATTCCTAACGTTTGACTGTGACTTATAGTTTTTCCATAAAAGGAACATTACGACAGGCCGTTTTGCGACTAACTTTGCTTATATCTCCTAAACGGTTTATTCGATTAAAGTTATTTTTAAACTAAAATAAATGTTTTAACAGGCACTACAAATACAACGTTTCATAATGTTAAAAAATAATATTTTTTTAAAGAATTCGAATACTATTCAACATTTCGTGCGTATGTAGCTCGAAAAAAGCGTGGCCGGCAGTCGTGTGCTAGCTTTGAGACGAGGAGGCTGTGTCGCTCGTCGCTCCGTACCTTCCTTGTACTCTGTATGCTTGTGCTGAGCCCGAGTGCAATAAAATTGGAGTTATTGCGGCCAAAGACTAAATAACTGCAGAAAGTTGATTTGGTTCTAACGCGCTTTAGCGCGCTCAACACGGTGTTTCGCAGCCTATTATTACGAAAATAATGACAATATTTCCACTTATGTTTGAGAAAGCTTCATTTGAAATATAAAAATAAAAGTTTTCTAACATGCGCGGACATATTGCCATTTTTACGTTTTTAATAAAGTTCGATTACCATAACAAAACAATAATTAATTGTTTAATATAAGCTATCAATTTACGTAGTATATAGATATTTATTTAAATATTCAAGTTTTTTTTTTTAATTGTGTTGGGAGATTGGGTAATCTCCCATTGATTGGTGGTGGTTGATGATGAAAACGAACAGTGACAAGTAAGAGTCAATCGATATTCTTTTATATGCTAATCATAAATGAAAGTAGGCATAATCCAAATATAAACTATTTATAAATAATGACCCTTACAATTGATTAAGCCGTTTAGTAAAAAGGCCAAAACGGCCTGTCGTATTTTTTTGGCGAAACTATAAATTAAGGCGAAAGGATAAAATCAAACGTACTAATATAATACCACCGCAACAATATACGAGTACCTATTAGGTAGTAGGTACCTACCTATACCTAGTAGGTAGTTAGGTACTTAATTTTATAAGTTAACTATTAAATGGCATTATTTATATTTATTTATTACGGATAAAAAAATGAGTATAAAATAAACACACTGTACGCCTCAATTTAGTACATACCAAGCTCTATTTATAAATCTGTCGAATTGACTTAGGTATTTATTTGTATGAAACAGATAAAACACAAATTAACTAATTGAGGCTTGTAAAGTATAATGCATAAGGGAATATATTTTTATTATAATTTACGACCTCCACTAAACGCATGATCTACTCATACTCAAACGACCAAATATCTGCACAAAAGATACACAAATACGAGTATAGCGCCAACTGCGCGCCTCTGGGCTGTAGTTTACTCTTTGAACCTCGTTGTGGTAAATTCACGTACGATCGCAGTGAGCGGGGTGCGGGTACAGAGACGCTAATACGCTCAAGGACACATCAGCGACTATCGTCTTAAATTAGGCTAGGTTCACACGGCAACGTCCTGCACGTTTGTTCGCACGTTGTTTGCACAATCAGTCGGGTGTTCACTGTTCACACGGTAGATTTTAATTCGTTTAAAAACCGTTTTCACACCGAATAGCGACCGTTTTCAAGCAGTTGTCGCAGACGTGTGAGACGGATCCACGCTTCATCGTACTTTTATTTTGGTATCGATGGCGATAAGTCGATAACGGTTTCGCCGCCGACAAAATAAAAGGTTTTGGGTACATCCCATAAATAAACAAGACCGAAGTGATCCCATAAGTGTTCCGTTTGTCAAAACAAAGTTTTGCACGGAACACTAAAAATCAGTGCGTAGTAAAAAAATTGAAAATTTATAGGTACGCTAAACTTAGGAACGAGGAGACAGTTTTTTTTTAATTTCTTTCGGATGCCTATTGAAAGTTTTGTTCCACCAAATTATTTATAATTCGTTATCAACCATTTTGAAATAAGCACGAAATTACAAACAAAATACGAGCGATCCCTTCCGAAAAACGCTCGAGTACTATAGACGCTATAGACGTTTGTTCGATTGCTGTTCGATAAAAAACGTATAACATCGTGCCGTGTGAATGTAACAGAACTATACTACGCGCCACTGCAAACCGAATACGTTAAAGTTTGTTCGATTTGCTTGACAAGTCCGGTCCGGTGAGTATCCACGTATAAAAAATGTACGTTTTTTTGCAGTACAAACGCCGTGTGAATGGTTCTATGAACAAAGTATGCGCCACTATTTATCCGTTAAGACGTATACTGCAAAAAAACCGGCCAAGTGCGAGTCGGACTCACACATGAAGGGTTCCGTACCATTAACTATAAAAACGGTCACCCATCCAAGTACTGACCCCGCCCGACGTTGCTTAACTTCGGTCTAAAATCACGTTTGTTGTATGGGAGCCCCACTTAAATCTCTATTTTATTCTGTTTTTAGTATTTGTTGTTATAGCGGCAACCGAAATACATCATCTGTGAAAATTTCAGCTGTCTAGCTATCACAGATCACGAGATACAGCCTGGTGACAGACGGACAGCGGAGTCTTAGTAATAGGGTCCCGTTTTTACCCTTTGGGTACGGAACCCTAAAAACGTGCAGGACAATGCCGTGTGAACGAAGCCTTAGGAAGTATGAGAGGCAAACTCAAGTTTGACGTCATTTCGACATACACCGAAACTTTCAACAACACAAAACACAAGTGCAGGACATTGATATGCACGTATCAGCTATTTTAAGCTGCCTGTGCATTCGTATATAATATAATATAATATAATATAATATAATATAATATAATATAATATAATAACTGAATAATAAATACTACAAAAATACAGTCTGGCAAAAAAGGGTAGAAATTAAAAAGTGGCAACACTGTAGACGGGACGTCATAATACAGTTTTAATTTCTACTCTTTTTTGCCAGACTGTAAGGGATCGCTGACCAAGTAATTATATACGGTAGGAATACGAGGCAGGAAAAGTTGTATAAAAATCCATTACCGGCGCGTTTCATAAAAACATCTAGGAACAACATGATGTTTCTCAACCTATATCCAATAGAATACTTACTCCTAAAAGTGTCATAATCTTCTACTATGTTATAAATAAGCTGCATTTTTGATACACAAATAAATCATTTTTTTTTCATTTTTATTACAATATCACAAACATTACAATATTTCCAAGTACATTTGAGAAAATACCTAAACATAAACCCCTTTTCCGTCCCAAAAGCAGAATCAGGTTTAGGTAAATAATGCCTTCCAGACAACACAAAATCGTAGATAAACATGTTTAGTTAGTTAGTAGTATATATATTAAATCCAGGGACCGGACAACCCTTTCTGCGATAAAACCCTTTCAATGGGCGACACTTAAACACGGCTAACACATTGAAAGACTTTCCCTTTTGAACTGCAAGCCCATTCATACCCTTACCTTTGACTAACCCTTACCGAAAAGCTAACCAAAAATAAGGGTAGCTCTTAATAAGGGTTACCCTTATCTTTAAGCGCTTTTTATAAAGGTTTCCCTTTGCGTGAAAGAGACAGGATTAGTATATATCTACGGTAGTGTATGAAAAGGAAAGAAAATACGTGCCTAGTCAAAGAACGCCGCCGTCGCCGCCGACGATCGCTCGGATTCAAAGTAATGTGTGCTTTATGAACAAGGTAGACGACTTAAATTAGCACGCTTATATGCTAAAAGGGAAGCCCTTTATAAGGCTAACCCGTATAAGCAATATGCAAGGTGTTGGTGAGCGGATGATAAGGGTTTTGTAAGGGTATTTGGGCTACCGATTACTCAAATGTGGTAGCTTTATATAAGGGTTTTTAAAACCAAAACAAAGGGTTTCGCCTGGCAAAGGGTATGGTGAGTTAAGCCTTATGCAATACCCTTATAAAACCCCGATAAGGGATAGCGGGCCGGTCCCTGATTAAATCACATTTAGAAACGGGTCTATCGCGAATTTATTTTGTTACCTTTATTTATATGATTTATGTAGTAGTATATATGTCGGCGGCAGATCGTAAAATCGGGCATATCGAGATATTCCTAGGCATATCATGAAACGCCGCCCTTTCACGATCTGCTTAAGAATAACCCAGGCATATCACGATCTGCCTAATAAAAGAGGCGGCAGATCGATCATACCAATTGCATTCGTTGATATTCCTAGCTAGCCTTACCTTGCCTAGCCTTGCACGATATGGCTAGTTGTCGCTAGGCAGATCATGAAATGCCGGCGTTTCATGATCTGCCTAGGAATATCACACCCTACTTATTTGATATGCCTAAACGTCGCCGGGCAAATCGTCAAACGTTGAGGTTTAAACGATATGGCCGGTAGTCGCTAGTCAGATCGTGAAATGGCGGCGTTTCATGATATGCCTAGGAATATCTCGATATGCCCGGTTTTACGATTTGCCGCCGACATATATATTATATTATAGTTTAATATAGATGGAATCATATCAATTGAGCTAATGCACTTACCTGTTTACTCAAAGAGTCTCAAGAATACAATGCCATTGAGTGGTAAACCACAAATTAGTATAACTACCTCGTAGTAAAAGCAGATTATAACCGCCTTAAAATGTTAGTATAGATTAACGACTATTTTTTAACAATAGGCTACAAAATACACTAACTAAATAATGGCTAACATAACTTTATTTGCATTTTACAACCGTCGACACCCAAAACGAATGCACTGTAGAAAACCATTTGTTACAACATGTTTTTAGACCATTTTAACCCCATTCAACAAGGAATAAGGTTAAAAATTAAATATACATGCAATGCACTTCTAACTTATTTTGTAAGTAACTAGTTGGCGGCTACGAGAACAAATCAGATAATAGTATTGTAATAATACAATGCCATTGTTAGTACAGGTAAGTGCATTAGCTCAGTTGATATGATTCGATTTAAATATACCTAAGTAGATTCGTGAGGACCCCAGATGGATGGCATATAGTGGATGCCAGTAGGTAAATAAACGAGTAACTTACCGTTAGTCTCCATAGCGAGGGACGTGCACAGCCCCAACTTGTCTTTAGGTAACTTGACTTGCTTGCGTAGCGCGGCGTCGCCTATAAGCTCCTCATAGTCCTTGTTAGTGTACGCTACGGCGTTGTCCACGCCTGTAGAACAAGTAGATTATACATATAGAGAAATAGGCGGTTAAGTATAAATTACGGCCAATTTGCCCTTTGACGGCCAAAGACGTCAACTGACGTGCGCGGCTACAGCCCAATTTCCTTCCTGCCGAGAAGGCGTGGCGTACAAAGGGTTATTAACGCCCTATAAAGAGTAAGGTAAATTCTGACAGAAGATACATCAACGAGTTTCACGGTATGACACGCTATTCCAAGCTGATCCACATACAATAGTATTTTATATATACAATCGTGATATAATAGTTAGAGAGCTTGCCAGCTGAGTACCGTGTTTAGGCCATGAAGCTTGCTGAGTGGCCTAAGTAAGGTACGATATTGAAAAGCTTGATTATATCACTATTGTATACAACAATTGTTCTGCGAGTCAACTAAAATAATACTTTTTCTACTATTAAACCTAAATAAATAAACAAAACTAGGTAAATATCTCAGTAGATAAAAAGATAGTATTAAAAGACATCAACGCACATCTTATTTGTTAAGTAGTAGCGCGTTGATGTCTTTTGTTCTATCCTTTGGCGTCACGTGATTGGTAGAATTAATTGTGGTATTTTCTATAAAAAGGGACCTTATTGTCGATGGCGCTTACGCCATTATTAACGATGCTCCGATATAAATACAATGCCGCGTGACGCTGTGCGGCGTAAGCGCCATCGACAATATAGTTGACTAGAATGACTAGGTTTAGTTATTAAATATCAATTATTCCCAAATGGAATCAACAGTGTCGTATTTAGGTATGTAAAACGGAACTCAGTTAATTTCAGATAAATAAATTAGACGTACCATACAAATTCTTAGCCGCTCGTTTCTTGTAGAGCATGAAATCGTCGTCCATCAGGATGTGAAGGGTCACCGAGTTCTCCATTAGGTTGTGGTGAATGGTCGAATAGTCCAGCTGCAAATGAATATAAATATAGCAAACAATTAAGTCTCCGGCAAGCTCGGCCGAATTTCACCTTTCCATACAAACGGAGTTACGTTCTCATTTTAAAACTACGTTTTGGATTGTAATGAAACTGCACGTACAATGACATGAGGTATATCTAGGTATGAAATTCGTTTATATAGCTCCAGTTTATGAAACAAACGAAATAGCGCAAAAACAAGTTTTGTATGAAAAATGTAAATTCGCTGTATTTTTTTAACTATGGTATCTGAAGCTACATAAACTAATTTCAGACATAGACCTTATCCTATTGTAAGTACAAAGTTTCAGAGCAAACTAGCTACTCGTTTTAAAATGAGAGCATAACTACGTTTGTATGGAGAAACGAGCTTGCCGGAGACCCTTGAACTTCAAATAATTATATTTCATGAGATCCGTGAGTGAACCAAGACGGTCGACGTAGGTAACTCAACTTTTAGAAACGATAGTCGTTAGTTTAATTTTGTATCCAGCTTCAGAAACGTCTGCGTACGATGCTAGAATATTTAAGCGTAGAATAAATTTAAAAGTGGAAAAATCACTGCATTGGTTGAGACTTGAACTAACACTTGATTTGACTTGATAAAAACTAATTTATTATGGGTAGCACATCCAATATAGCTTTTTCAGCAGTTTTATTAAAATAGAATAGAATATAATTCATTTATTCATGGTAAACTACATTTCATACAAACATATTGCAAACAAAAAATATATTTAAGACAAGAAACATTATTAGAAGAATGGCATTTCGTAAGCGACATTATCGTAGAATGGCCCAGTAGTAGCTATAAGGGTGCAGGTGTAGCCAGGATAACCGCTAAGATGTGTGTGATAGAAAGAGATGAATGACATACCCGCATGGCAAGCAGGTCGCAGCGTGAGCAGGGCAGCATGATGATCGTGCGTTCCACTCCAACTCGGAATGGCAGCGTGGTCGCGAAGCTCAGAGCCGAGAATACGTCCGGACGTATCGTCCTGTTGCTCTTCATGAGGTCCACTTTTTCTGTTGATCAAAACAAATACTGGTGAGAATAGTAATTAAGGATTTTGAGTATAAGAATTATTACCTTAAATTTTTTAAGAAAAATATGTGATACCAAAAAGAATATATAGGATAGGGTACTGTCATAGTAAGTTTTGTAGTCACAGTAAATTTACTGCCATCTGTCGACGCACACACAATAAAAATATCAAAATATGTATATATACAGGTTGGCTAGAAAATAAGTGCATTCCCGTTGCCAGGAAGGTTTTGGGATTATACTGAGCAACTTTTACTATGGAACCAATCACGAAATCTCGAAAAAAATAACTTACCCTCCCATAGAAAATGGACCAGCCAAAATGTATGAAATAGCCAAATTTTTTTTCGCGATTTCGAGGTTGGTCCCATAGTAAAAGTTGCTCAGTAGAATCCGAAAACCTCCCTAGCAAAGGGAATGCATTTATTTTTTTGCCACCAGCTTAGCCACTTAGTGTATAATATAGGTATACATATAAGACGGCCGTCATGCAAATGCACCGCTTTTTAACGTTACGGTGTCAATCACCGCCCTCTAGGAAACCGCGCCATTTGGTTTACATAGACACCGTTATAGTGACGTCATTCACCCCTGTATTACGCCCGCTATATGCTGACGGCACCGCTTTCCTAGGAAACCAGAGCTTTATAAACGAGATAATTACCAATGTTGAAAGCGTCAAAGTGTCGCACGATGTCGTAGTTGCTGGCGAACAGCTGGTTGCCGACGTAGAGCGCGCGTGCACGCTTGTACACGCCGCGCCCGCCGTACGCCACCACCGCATATCTAGAAACACATTATTATTTGTGGTATTTTCTATAAAAAGGAACCTTATTGTCGATGGCGCTTACGCCATTATAAACGATGCTCCGATATAAATACAATGCCGTTCGAGGCTGTGCGGCGTAAGCGCCATCGACAATAAGGTCCCTTTTCATAGAAAATGTCCCATTTAAAGTATTTTGTACTCAAAAGAACCGTCTGCTGACAATTTTAGGGTCCACACGGACTTGACGAAATTGCTGCTCTAAACCGCTCAGAATGTGTAGACGTGCCTTGCCCGATGCATCGCGACTACGCATGGCACGTCTCATATGTCACGCAAATCGGTTTGCTCTGTGTGGACAAGCCTATTTGTTAGGGTTTATCCATTAATTACGTCACACGTATTTCGAGGTTTTTTGACCCCTCCCCCCCCCACTCCTTGACTTGGTCACATGTAGCAAACCCCTCCTCCCCTGGTGTGACGTCACATTTTTTCAGTAAAATAGGCAAATTGAACTAAGTATTATTACTATTTTATCAAAATATTTTAGACAAAAGAGATATTAGTAATTTTATAACCCAAAACAGATTAGGAAAGAAAATTAAACGATTAAGAACGATTATTGTTCCTAAAACTTGTTATTTAACTGTGCGAATAAAAATGATGTGACATGTTGTGACAAGGGGGATGGGGGGAGTCACAAACTTTGTGACGTCACTAACTTATTTAAATTATTTTATTCGCTGTACAGTTATATAACGTCAGTTAGTCGTGTAAACGTATTTATAAAATAAATAAAATAAAATAACAAGTTTTTGGTACGATAATCGTTTTTAATCATTTAAATTTCATTCCTAATCTGTTTTGGGTTATGAAATTACAAATATTTCTATTGTCAAAAATATTTTGATAAAATATTAATCATACTTAATTCGATTTGCCGATTTCATTGAAAAAATGCGACGTCACACCAGGGGCGAGGGGTTTGCTAAATGTGACAAGGAGGGGGCGAGGGGTCAAAAAAACCTCGAAATTTGTGTGACGTAATTAATGGATGAACCCCTAAGCTTACATGCTTAATGCACAATTCAATAAGTTTTCTCAATTTCTTATTAAGCCCCACGATGTAAAATAAATCAATTTGCGCGACACGTATTTTATTATCGATAAATTAGTCATACTGGAACGTTTTTCGTTCATATCCGAAAGTACGGTTGCAGTAAAATAAGCAAGTATATCACACATCGGCATCGGCATACAGAATGATTGTGATTTTCTTAAGTAAGTAAAATTGTGTGTTGGTAAAATAACTACCTATACGTCTATCGACACTAGAACTTTGCATAAATTTGCGTAAACTACGTCCTTAACTGAACTTAACATGATAAAATATGGTATTTTATATATAAAAAATATATACTTGAAACAAACATATGGGTTGGTATTTATCCCGGTAGTTGATATTTATTTACTATAAAAGTTTTGAGTGATATCTAATGGCTAGTACGCGGGGTACAAGAAGTCGCGAACAGAAACATACAAAAAGTGGAAAAGATCTTGGTATTTTAGTGAGTAGAAATAATAAAAGCGTATAAGTATTTCTTTAAAGCATTGCACAATACTGATCTGATCTCTAATATTTGCAGACATATTTTTTTTTAATATTTTCAGTGGCTCTATTGGCGCTCGGCCCCACCGACGCCAGACTGAAAGGCAAATGCACCTGCAACTGGTTCACGTGCAACCAGCCCGTGTGCGCCAGCAACCACGAGACCTTCGAGTGCATGTGCCAGCTGAACTGCCGGAACTATTACTCGGAACATCAAGGCGAGCTTTATAAACTGTACGACGGAGAGTGCTATGCCGACATTGCGCTGGTTTAGGTGCAATAAAATAGCCCGAAGGTCACAAAGTGTGCAAATTTCTATAAAGACCCTTGCCCTTAACTTAAGAGTCCCCGGCAAGCTCGGCCGAATTTCACCTTCCCGTACAAACGTAGTTTCGTTTTCATTTTAAAACTACGTGTTGGATTGTAATGAAACTGCACATACAAAGACATGAGGTATATCTATGCCTGTGATTAGTTTATTTCAGTTTATAAAACAAATGAAATAGGGCACAAAACAAGGTTTGTATGGAAAACTTAAATTCGCTGTATTTTTTTAGGGTTCCGTACCCAAAGGGTAAAAACGGGACCCTATTACTAAGACTCCGCTGTTCGTCTGTCTGTCACCAGGCCTCTATCTCATGAACCGTGATAGCCAGACAGTTGAAATTTTCACAGATGATGTATTTCTGTTGCCGCTACAACAACAAATACTAAAAAGTACGGAACCCCCGGTGGGCAAGTCCGACTCGCACTTGTCCGGTTTTTTTAACTATGGTATCTGAAGCTAACTACAGAACTAGATATCCTATTGTAAGTACAGTCAGAGCAATCTAGCTAGTCTTTTTAATATGATAGCATAACTACGTTTGTATGGAGAACCGAGCTTCCTGGGGACCCTTAACTACGCCGCTAATGCCATATAGAAAAATTAAACTCTTGATTTTGACTGGTCTTAAATTTTTGTGCCCTCAAATATATATTTTTTGTAATGGCAAAGTGTGGAATTGTCATCATTAATGTTAAATTTCTATGACATTAATGACACTCCGTCACTTAGTTATGTTCAATGCGGTGCAAAATTGTCATAGACGGACTCTATCCACGTGGTCTTGTCTGTCTTACCCCTAGCGTGTTTTTGCAAAGTCGGAGGCGCAAATGAGTTTACTAATCTTACTTGTTATCGAAAAATCCAGCAGACTGCATGCAGTTTCAGTTCAAAAGCCTCCACAAACAGGTCCGTGCTCTTCTTCCTGAGGTTCTTGTTTCAGCTTTAGGACTACAGCAGGAAATCCACGTGGTCTTGTCTGTCTTACCCATAGCGTGTTTTTTGCAAAGTCGGAGTACGGAGACAGTTATTAGTTTATAAATCTTACCTGTTATCGAAAAGTCCGGCAGACTGCAGTTTCAGCTCAAAAGCCTCCACGAACAGGTCCATGTTCTTCTTCTTCCTAAGGTTTTTGTTGCAGGCGTGGGACTCCAGCAGGAACACCACGTCCGTGGAGTTGGGCACGTGCTTCAGCGTGTAGAAGCTACCCTCTTCCACCACCTCGCCTTGAGGGGCTGTGCATCTGGAAATTTTATCTCGTTAATACCCCAATATAAATATTTTTAAAGATGGGTTGTTGCCTAGTACCTATAGCACAAGCTTTGCTTAGTTTGGGCCAGGTCGAATGTCTCCAGATATAAAGGGTGGCTAAAAAATAAGTGCATACCCGTTGCCAGAGAGGTTTTGGGATTATACTGAGCAACTTTTACTATGGGACTAACCCCCAAATCGCGAAAAAAAATTTCCGGACCGGTCCATTTTCTATGGGAGGGAAAAAAAAATTTTCGCGATTTTGTGGTCGGTCCTATAGTAAAGTTGCTTAGTATAATCCCAAAACCTCGATGGCAATGGGAATGCAATTATTTTTTAGCCACCCTGTTAATTTAATAGCACGATAACATTCGAAGGTCGCGACCGCTGTAGGGGACCATCGAGTGCGCCGACTTCTGGCCGAAGGGCGTCGTGTTTCGGAGGTTCCGGGGCAAACTGCCGAATCCGACACAAGACCAGTGCCATGTTTATCAAAAGCTTGTAGCTTGTAATACAAGCGGAACTCACTTTTTGACAGCTTTTGTTAGAAAGGGACTTCGACTTGTATTACAAGCTACAAGCTTTTGATAAACAGGGCACAGACGATTCAACGGAGCCACATCGTTTTGTCGCATAAATAGTGTTTAGTTATAAGTTTATATAATACATATATGTATGTTAGTCTGTAAGGTATTTGTAATATGGGTCTTTTAAATAAATATGGTTCACGATACTTACTGCACGCAATGGTCGGGGATGTGGGTAGGAATGTGCTGTTGCGTACACAGTTCCATGTAGACTGATGCAAGTGCGCATGCTTCTACGCCTGACAGGCATTCTGTTAAGAATGGCGCGGCGTCGATCTGACGACAAAATTATAGGTTACAAATTTTATAGGTATAAAGTCATCATCATCTTCCTCGCGTTATCCCGGCATTTTGCCACGGCTCTGGGAGCCTTGGGTCCGCTTGGCAACTAATCCCTGAATTGGCGTAGGCACTAGTTTTTACGAACGCGACTGCCGTCTGACCTTCCAACCCAGAGGGTGAAACTAGGCATTGTTGGGATTAGTCCAGTTTCCTCACGATGTTTTCCTTCAGCGAAAAGCGACTGGTAAATATCAAATGATATTTCGTACATAAGTTCCGAAAAACTCATTGGTAGAGCCGGGGTTTGAACCCGCGGCCTCCAGATTGCAAGTCGCACACTACTAAATAATACTTCATTGTAATTTGTATGACAAATCAGTAGTAAGAACTAGGCACCTATTCCCGGTTTTGATCATACAGAGACAGATGGAACGCAGGAAAAGTGTCGATAGAACGAGAATATAACCCACACCACAGATATTCTCTTAGTCCCACTCATGCTCTTGGACAAATTAGTAAAAGTCACTTTAACCATTAATTTCAAAGGACTTAGGATAACACCACACAAAAGTGGACTTCTACTTTGCACGATTGTGACTCGCAGCAAAGCAAGGGTGTAACAGTGACACCTTATTATTAAAGAACTTCTCGCAACCCGTATCATTCTTGGCCTCGTGGTTTCCAATAGCGCGAGGCCGGTGGTAGACTCAAGATTCCAGCTGTGACCCCAGGCATTATACATATAGAGCTGTTGAAAATGAACTGATATTTCGATAGTAACTCACCACAGCGCAGCAAGGATGCAATGGCGACACCTCGTTCTTGGCCTCGTGGTTTTCGACGGGTACTAGGCCTGTAGAATGTTCTAGACTCCAGCTGTGTCCCAAGTCTTATCTGCAGCTGTATAAGGGGGACTTAACGTGCTATAGGAACTCACCACAGCGAAGCAAGGATGTAGTGGCGACACTTTATTCTTAAAGAACTTCTCGCAAGCCGTATCGTTCTTGGCCTCGTGGTTTTCGACGGAGACGAGGCCGGTGGAAGGTTCCAGACCCCAGCTGTGTCCCAGGTCGGAGATGCAGGTGGTGAACGTGTTGTTGGAGAGCTGCAGGTCGTCGTATTGCTCGTTGTTGTAGGTGCCGAGAAGGCCGCCGAGGGTCGCGTAGTACCAGCCTGACAATTAGAATGTTATTAGGCATTTTTAGTACCAAACTGAGCTGCTTTCTAATAATAACCCATCGTACATCGTCAGCAACCGTCTGTAATGCGGCAAGGCTACGTAAAGCTCATCCCACACAGAAATTAAAAACTGGAATCTGGTTACGGAGTTATTTCAGAAGTAAGAACTTTTTGTAAATAAACGAATTCCGAGATTGTATATGGTATCCGTATGGTGTGTTATTACTTAATAAAATAAATACCTATAAAACAATACTATAGATAATTTTAGAATTTACTCCGTAACCAATAACAATGGAGTGTCGATTTCTTTTTTGTAAAAAAACATTTTTATTTTTGTCATATCCGCTCCGAGATATAGCTACCCTAGTATCGACTAAAGTAGCCATATCTCGGATCGGATGATGACAAAAAAATAGCGCATCTTCTAAAAATATTTTTTCGCCAGACCCTAATCTGTTAAACAAAAGCCTTTGTTCCTTTTGTGCGTGCGCGTGCCCATTGTTGATGAGCGCATGCCACTCGCTGATACACAATCACGAGCTCACCAACAATGGGCACGCGCACCCACAAAAGGAACAAAGGCTTGTGTTTAACAGATAAGGGTCTTTGGCGAAAAAAATCATTTGAGAAGATGCAGATTATACTAACTAAGCATTTATCCGTACAGTCGAGTTCATAAATATGTATACACATTTTCACCTTATTGCAATGGATTAAGGTGAAGAAATGTATACATATTTATGAACTCGACTGTACCTGTGACCTGTAGTTTGCAGGTATGGAACATGAAGTTGCACTGTATGTCCAGTCCGTTCTGCGACTCCACGGTGAGGGTTTCCGAATGGCGATCCACAACGTATTCGTCGACCACGGCGGGCAGGTTGAGAGGCAATGACCGACCGATTGATATTTGCTGAAACAATAGACATAGTATTGTAGTTATAGATATGAAACCGAGCGACCAGGGGTAAGAGAAAGACATATTCATGTATTGACAGGTTAATGTATGGCAGCATAATCCTTTTTCTCTTTCACTCTTATAAATTTCGGTATTTCGCCATCGCCTCCTACCTATGCTGCCATAACCCGACCATGAAAAAAAAACCCGGTTGGTGATAAGGACAAAGCGTGGCACTATTTTCTCTTTCCTCTTATAGGAATCGCAATAAGACTATCTTTCTCTATCAAAGAGTGTCAGGCCCTTGGCTGAAACAATTTGTTCAATAGGAAATATCACGCGAAACTCTGCGTAGGGGGCGCCACTACCACGATATGAGGGTACCAAGAAAATCGAAATTTCGTTAACATCGCTAGTGCGCAAAACGTTCAAGCTGATAAACAAGACCAAGTGCGGGTAGTTCGAAAAACTCGCGCGGCTAGAAGATGTTGATGTCAACTTTAGCCAGTCTTCGAGACCACGGGGACAAGGTCCTCGAAACGTCGGAGGTAAATCTTAAATCAATTTTTTAACATGCAGATACGTCTGCGAGCGATACTCCAAAAACCTCTAAAAATCTTAAAACTTAAATACGCGATTAAGTCCCGTTTTACAATTTAGTAATGTGTAGATTTTTTTTATTATTCAGAAACAAACAGTCATACATAGTTTATGAACATATTTTAAAGACAAGAAGATCAGACCTATAGTTTCATAACAAAATCCATACTAATATTATAAATGCGAAAGTCTGTCTGTCTGTCTGTGTGTTACCTCTTCACGCTTAAGCCGCTGAACCAATTTAGTTGAAATTTGACATAGAGATAGTTTGAGTCCCGGAGAAGGACATAGGATAGTTTTTATCCCGAAAATCATCCCTCAAGAAAGTGAAAAGCGGGGTGGAATTGAGATAATTAATGAATGCCTGCTAATTTGTGTGCATAATATGCTCAAATTGAATGATTGCCATGAGAAATTTTCCAGGCGCCATACTTACTTTAGCTGCTGTTACTAAGTCCGCGCAGACGCAGTCGCGGGCAAAAGCTAGTAACACACATAGAAATCGTGAAAGTTTAAATAAGTCTCACCTCCTTATACAAGTCGATGTGTATCAAGTTCCTCCTAGTGAGTACCACCAGATTGTACCGTCCCTGGTCGTTGCTCTCTATCAGGACGGTGAAGTTGCCCTGTTTATAATCCTTGGTCAGCAAGAATGTGCCTGGTTCTGATATGGTGAACACTCGCTTGTCGAACGTCACTAGCGTGCCTTGTCCGGTCATCATTGCCATGCCTGGAATCATAGACATAGTATATACAAGTAGTTATAGACGCGCCACCGAGCGACCGGGGGTAAGAGAAAGAATATTCATATAAAATTTGGGCAGCATAGGATATTTTCTCTTTCACTTTTATAAATTTCGGTATTTCGCCATCGCCTCCTACCTATGATGCCACCCGATCGGTGATAAGGACAAAGCATGGCACTATTTTCTCTTTCCTTTTACAGGAATCGCAATAAGACTATCTTTCTCTATCAAAGACTGTCAGGCCTTTGCCTGGAATGAAACCCATGACAAGAATCACTCGGAAAAAAAATAGCTACATGTTTCTGATAAAAATAAAAACATGTTGCCTAAATATTTGGCTGATGCTTCATACTACTCGTAGGGAATATAATCCCACTGGTTGTCGTCTTACGGCGGCCAAAAAAGCTCTATCTGTCATTGTCAAGTCTGTCTATCCATTTCCGACAGAAGAAAAAAAACGTATCTCATAGTAATATGACCAGATGCTCTTGTTAGTCGTCAACCATTCATCCATAAAGTCCCTCACGGCTCGATAGTCAGGTATTTCGTTGACGTGAAAGCAATAACCTGGTATTATTATAACATGTAAATTAAGGGTTATTCTTACCTCCAAACGGCGGCACGATGTTGTTAATATGCATATGCGGCCGTATCTCATAGTATTATGACCAGATGCTCTTGTTAGTGGTCAACCATTCATCCATAAAGTCCCTCACAGCTAGATATTCAGGTATTTCGTTGACGTGAAAGCAATAATACCAGGATAGCACGTAAACTAGGGGTTATTCTTACCTCCAAACGGCGGCATGACGTTGTTAATATCCATATACGGCCGTATCTCATAGTAATATTACCAGATGCTCTTGTTAGTGGTCAACCATTCATCCATGAAGTCCCGTACAGCTAGATATTCAGGTATTTCGTTGAAGTGGAAGCAATAATACCAGGATAGCATGTAAACTAGGAGTTATTCTTACCTCCAAACGGCGGCATGACGTTGTTAATATCCATATACGGCCGTATCTCATAGTAATATGACCAGATGCTCTTGTTAGTGGTCAACCATTCATCCATAAAGTCCCTCACAACACGATATTCATGTATTTCGGTGAAGTCGGGGCTACGGTTGAAGGCGTGCCAGGACATGGGTAATTTCTGCTCTAGAAGGATCTCGCCTTTGCGAGGGTCGAAGATGAAGTTGGTTTTTGGTGTGCGGTGGCTGAAAGTTGATAGAAAGTTGTAGGTAACGTAAGCGTCTTCAATTGGCACTGCACTCGGTTATGAGCAAGTGTGGACCGCTTAAAGGTGCTTTTAGACCTAAAGGTACGAATGCGAAGCTGTTAGGCAAACAGGCGGATTCGCTAGGTTCGCTAGATTTTGACGTACCTTAACGTGGGTGTTGTCTACTAGCGAGGAAATAAAAATTATGGGTCTTGGAGGAAGTGCCTTAAAACCTTAAGTTAGCTCATTTTACTGAAAAGAAATTTTCTTTTATTTTGAAATAGAAACAAAACTGCATTATAATATGCGTAGGCTGATTTATGTTTTGTTACGAGTACAGCCAAGATACGGGCACTAAGTACTACTCTTTTGACGATAGTTACTGCAATTGCTATAATAAACCTAGGAGAATTTGCAAAAAAAAAACACATGACAAAACTAAAAATCGAATCAAAGGAAAATTAATTCTCTATAAGTTGTATTAAAACTTACAGTTCCTCGTACTGCAGTGCGGTCTTGGCCATGTCGGTAACTTTATCGTAAATGATATCGAATATTTTATCGCACGCCTCGCCGATCATGAAGTAGTCGTACCACCACTTAAGTCGTTCGTAGGCTTCCTTGTACTGTCAAACAGAAAAAAAACATACTCGTATCTACAGTGTGGAAAAAATTTATGGGCCCTGGAGGGAAAGAGTCTTAAAACCTTAAGTTAGCTCATTTTACTTAAAAGAAACATTTTTTTTTTAAAACGAAACTGCATTCAAACATTTTTTTAATTAGCTTGTCTTGCCCGGGAATCGAACTGACTAAAAATAAACACTCGCTGTTTTATTCCTACTAGTCGATACAATTAATGTTAATGATGACATTTCTTCAAGAAACATTAGGTACACTCGTCTGTCGTACAAAATATCCATAAAATCGAATATTTAGTACTCTACAATATTTTTAGACAAATGAAATTGAAAAAAAAAAGTTTTGTTTCTTTTTAAAAATAAAAGAAAGTTTCCTGTAAGTAAAATGAGCTAACTTAAGGTTTTAAGGCACTTTCCCTCCAGGGCCCATTATTTTTTTCCACCCTATATACATACATACATATAGATGGTCTCAAAAGCTGATGAAAATGATTCTACTCATCATATGATGTTCCATCTGAGTGTAGCATGTCATAGGCCGAAAAGTTACTTCAATAGGGAATATTACGCGAAACTCTGCGTAGGGGGCGCCAGGGCGCCACTACCACAATCTGAGGGTCTATCGTGAAACAAGAAAAATTATTTATCTAACATCTCTGTCACTCTTGCATATTCGAGCGATAAACAGGCAGATAGCGAATTTTAGGATTCGCGTTTCCCGGTAGGTCCTCTGTAAGCAAACCGCCTTGATGCATCAATGTCATATTTTTTTATCTCTGAAAACTTGTCAAAAACCTGTTAAAGGTACAGTATGTATAAGTTACTCTATGGTTTACTACGTCCTGCACTCTGGTGGCAGAACATTGCAGTAATATCCCCTATTCTTCAAACTAGGGATTTATTAATGCCCTACTCTCCCGTTCTCTTCTTAAGACTTACTTATTTGAGAATTTATCAAGTTAATGACACAAAAATAGCCCTTACCTTTTCCCTCACATAGACAACCTGCTGAGTCTTCAAGAAATTCTCCCAGCCGTTCTTAAATTCAGCGTACAATTGTACGAATTCCTCCTTGAAGGGGATGTACTTCTCGATCTTGCCCCAGATCACGTTCCAGAACTTGCTGCTGTACTTCTTGATGTTCGTTAGGAGGTCGTTGGTGGTCAAATCTTTATAAATTCTGTAAGAGGTAAAGAGTTCTAATGAGTTCTTTGTTATTTGGAGCGTTTCTTTTAAACTACGTCAGTGGCAAACAAGCATACGGCCCGCCTGATGTTAAGCAATCTCCGTAGACTATGTACGCCTGCAACTCCAGAGGAGAGTTTATTTTATTGTTTTTAGTATTTGTTGTTATAGCGGCAACAGAAATACATCATCTGTGAAAATTTCAACTGTCTAGCTATCACGGTTCATGAGATACAGCCTGGTGACAGACAGACAGATGGACGGACTGCGGAGTCTTAGTAACATGGTCCCGTTTTTACCCTTTGGGTACGGAACCCTAAAAAAACTAGGTATAGTGGGTATAATAAATAAGTAATAATGCTGTAATAACAATAATTGATTCCATCCATTTATATTTCCTAAATGTATAAATCAGAATTAAATCTTGACCTGTAATTTATATAATAAATAAATATTAGGGGACATCTTACACAAATCAACCTGGCCCCAAACTAAGCAAAGCTTGTACTATGGGTGCTAGGAGACGATATACATACGTATATAGATAAATACATACTTATATACATAGAAAACACCCATGGCTCGGAAACAAAGAAATGCCCTTACCAGGATTCGAACCCAGGACCATCGGCTTCACAAGCAGGGTCACTACCCACTAGGCAAGACCGGTCGTCAAATAAAGTATATTACCAATAACATAGAGTAACTGATACTAGAGCGTTACTGTCATAGTAAATTTTGTAACCCCAGTAAATTCACTGCCATCTGTCAACACACTTTAAAACTAAAAATGAAGATTTATAAAAATACGATAGAATGTATTTAAATATAGATAAATGATTTTTTTTATTTGCATTAATTATTTTTATGATTTTGACCCATGTTCTTTCACTGATATGCGTTAAAATTGTTAAATAACAAACGAAACCGTCAACGCCATCTATACGACTGTAGGCCAAAACTAGTAGCGCCCTCTGAACGAGAATCAAATTTTCTTGATTTTCGAGGCACGTTTTTTCCTTAGACTGTATCCATCCATTACGGAGTTATATCTATCTTTGCCAATAAAGTATGAGTATACTTACTTGTCCATTTCCTGTCCAAATGTCGACACATAATTAAAGTAATGATTGTCCGTCAATTCTTGTTGTCGCTTATAGAAGAAATCCATGATCCCCCTCCAAACGGTAAACACAAACGATTCAGTGTAATGCAGAACCTTGAAGAACAGGGGCTCCATGGACTTTAACAATTGATGCCAGTACTTCGCTAGTCTACTGGTCGCATTCACATAAGTACTCTCCCAATACTCTAACAACTTCATATGTAAGTCCCTTACAAAAGTATCATATTGCATTATCATTGATTCAAGCCTCGATGACACTAAATCCATGAAATCTGCGTCTAAAAACTTGTTAGCGGAGTCTAAGAAATTTGAATATGCCATTTTAATTGTGTCTACGACGTATGTTAAGCTCTGTTTTAAGGATTGACTGGTATTGCCCATCATTCCCCACATATCATTCACTATTCCTGGGAGACTCTCTAAATGATTTCTAATCGCCATTTCGTCTAATACATAATAGGTGAATTCCACTACATCTTTTACGTAAAAGTCGTTGGCGTTATACGACTCATTTAAGTACTGCTCGAAAGTATCTAAATCATCTTTAATTACGTGTAAGTCGTTTAAATCGTCGAGGAAATCGCGTATTCTCGGTTTAGCATCGTTCCAAATATTCCTCAACGCTAAATGAGATTCCATAGGCGCTTCTTTAAGTATTACCAACGTCTCATTAATCTGGCTGTACATGTATTTGAGACCGTAGACAGCAGATTGTTTGATTTCGCTGAAGATGGTCGGTCGCCAGACGATGGAGCTGGTGAGGAGTCGCGAGTGGTTGAGCCGGATGTAGGATGCGAGATCTACTGTGGTGACGTCATCGAAGTCACGCCAAGCGTTCATCTTGGCTGAACGCGTATCTACGATCATGCCCACCACGTGGTACGATATATCTGAAATCATAGAGTAACTGATACTAGAGCGGTACTGTCATAGTAAATTTTTTAACCCCAGTAAATTCACTGCCATCTGTCGACACACTTTAAAACTAAAAATGAAGATTTATAAAAATACGATAGGATGTATTTAAATATAGATAAATGGTTTTTTTTATTTGCATTAATTATTTTTATGATTTTGACCCATGTTCTTTCACTGATATGCGTTAAAATTGTTAAATAACAAACGAAACCGTCAACGCCATCTATACGACTGTAGGCCAAAACTAGTAGCGCCCTCTGAACGAGAATCAAATTTTCTTGATTTTCGAGGCACGTTTTTTCCTTAGACTGTATCCATCTATTACGGAGTTATATCTATCTTTGTCTGAAATTAACAAGTTTTATATTTGAAGATTTCTAACAGTAGAAAATAATTATGTATGTACAAATATAGGGAAATGTATCATGACCAGAGCCCGGAACTTTCGAGACAAAACAGAAAACTGTCGCAATCTTGCTAGTTAGAAACATTTTTTATCGATATCGATAGTTGGGTAATGGAAGAAAAATATGGTCCACCAATTGACCAACGTTTTTCTATTACTTTCACAACTATCGATATCGATAAAAAAATGTTTCTAATTCTAGCAAGATCGCGACAGTCTTATGTTTTGCCGCGAAAATTCCGGGCTCTGCTCATGAAGTATACGGGGCAAAAAGAACAGTTTTATGGAGCCTAAATAATTTTAATTAGGAGCCTGTACAGTATGAAACATTCTGCATGACAGATATGTTATTTTAAGCGTCTACTCCGCAAGCATCTTCTGTCAGAAGAATTTAAATAATGTTCTCCATCTTGTACGTACTAATATGTATTAGTTTATCTTTTGTATATCATATAAGTATTAGTATTTAATCATAATTTTGTTAGTTTACGTTATTATGTTTATATATATATACATAATATTTGACTTTTTTTTTTGGTTCTATTTCTCGTTATAATTTATGAATCTATCCTGCACCAACATTTATGTCTCTGTTTGACCTAATGGTTGACTGGTAGAGAATGCCTTTTGGCATTAAGTCCGCCATTTGTACATTTTTCTTTGCTTGTGCAATAAAGTTTAAATAAAAAAAAAATCGCACAAACTATCGTGAGACATATTTCAAAATATTTATCAGTACGGTTTTTACTCACTATTATTTTTAGTCGCTTTTGGCGACATGTTTCGGATTCTTTGGGAATCCATCCTCAGGCACGAGGCACTAAAAATAAAGCGACTAAAAATAATAGTGAGTAAAAACCGTACTGATAAATATTTAAAAAAAAAATTGTAAATTTTGCATGTTATTTTTATTTTATTTTTTTACTTTATTGATGTATTTTATTAATAAGTTTTGTTTTTCTTAGCTCAGTATATTAAGAGTATTGAATTGTGGGTATTTGATAAGTAGGTATTCACATTTTGAAATTAGTATTAGTTGAATACGTTGTAAAATTTTAGTGCTAACCACCAATTATGTGTTAACTTGTTGCTATTGGTGGGAACCTATAATTGGCTTTTTGTTATTTACTTATATAACTATTGTATAATTGATAGCTGTTGGTTCTCCGAAAATAAATAAATAAATAAGTACATTACAATGCATTGCCATGACAGGGTTTGTGGTAAATGTACTAATTTTTAGCTATAAGACCTATTGTAAACCCACAAAAGTAATGAATAAATGAATTATGAATTAGAAGAGAAAGGGAAATGGGGGGCAGTTTAAAGGCTTTCTACATGAATTCGCCAACTTACCATCAGTACTGTTGTAGTGTCCAATCAAGCTCAGATCCTTCATGGAAAGCGTAGCGAGTCCGGTGTCGTTGCCGGTCGGTTTGTTGACGCGCGTGAATATGCGATAGTCCGGGTATGTGAGGTCCCATTTGCCGTTCACTTTGTAGTAGTACGTTTCGTTCGCACGCTGAAAATAAAATAAAATTAGAGTATGGTAGGGCTAAGTGATTGATTATAGCTATTTGTAAGATAATATAAGATTTCTTTATTGTGAAGGGTGTGTTGGTACATAGGTCTTATATATGAAAAGGGTGATTTTGGTTATGCCGGACCCATACTCTGAAAAATGAATTATGTAGGACATACTACAACCCCGAAACCGCAAAAAAAAAACACCGGCCAAGTGCGAGTCGGACTGGCGCACGAAGGGTTCCGTACCATTACGCAAAAAAACGGCAAAAAAATCACATATACACAATACTTATTTTACGTTTTTAGTATTTGTTGTTATAGCGGCAACAGAAATACATCATTTGTGAAAATTTCAACTGTCTAGCTATCACGGTTCATGAGATACAGCCTGGTGACAGACGGACAGACAGACAGACAGCGAAGTTTTATTAATAGGGTCCCGTTTTTACCCTTTGGGTACGGAACCCTAAAAAGCGTGTTTTGATGGATTTTAATCAAATACAATAAGTAGCAAATAAAAACACATACCTCCCACTGCACCGAGCTCTTATTCATATCCACCAAAAACTTCGTGCTCCTCAGTTTCTCATAGAACAATGTCTTCTGGAACTTGTAGTAATTATTCAAATAGTACCACCGACTGTGTATATTAATATCCGACTTCATGTCCAAGTCCAAGTTAGTCGATGGATGTGTGCACTTGAGGGCGAACTTGTAGTCTCTGATGGGTCCGTTGGAGTTGTCGGTGAGGACGGAGCGGAGGCGGAGGTACTCGTTGTCGTAGTCGGAGTACTGCAGCTCGGCGGAGAGGTTGGACATGACGGAGGGTGTGGTGATGTAGGTGCCTTTTAGGGTCACGTCCTGAAATGAGAAGGATATTTGTGGTATTTTCTATAAAAAGGGACCTTATTGTCGATCGCGCTTACGCCACGCTGTGCGGCGTAAGCGCCATCGACAATAAGGTCCCTTTTCATAGAAAATGCCCCATTTTTTTATACCACGTCGGTGGCAAACAAACATACGTCACCGTAGCCTATGGACGCCTGCAACTCCAGAGGTGTTACCCTTTAAAAACCTGTACACTCCTTTTCTGAAGAACCTCATACTGTAGGCTCTTCGAGAAAACAGATATATCATATACATATACACAGTAGGTAGATATTTTTGTGCGCGACGCTGGTGGCCCAGCGGTAAGTGCGTGCGACTTGCAATCCGGAGGTCGCGGGTTCAAACCCCGGCTCGTACCAACGAGTTTTTCGAAACTTATGTGCGAAATATCATTTGATATTTACCAGTCGGTATTTACTTTTCGGTGAAGGAAAACATCGTGAGGAAACCGGACTAATCCCAGCAAGGCCTAGTTTCCCATCTGGGAAACGCTTTCTTAAAAACGTGCCTACGTCAATTCTTGGGACTAGTTGCCAAGCGGACCCCAGGCTCCCATGAGCCGTGGCATAAATGCCGGGACAACGCGAGGAAGATGAGGTAGATATATTTTTGTGTGAATGTAAACGCTGATCAACAGCAATATGCTGTTGATGTTTTTCTTTTTCTTTTCTTTTTTCGCGAATATATTAATATTCTATATTATGACTATTTATGACAAACGTTGAGTGGACGACAATCACAAACACAGTACTTTTTTGCAGATTGGCATATTATCAACACATTTAAATTATCATATTTTTTTTAATTTACACTAATTGTGTCAAGTTCAAACTCGAATTCGGGATGTACAAATTTGACATTTTTATTTCACAATGTTTCAGCCACTGACCTTCCTAAACGACGGATGGGCAAGCGCCAGATCTACAGCGTGTACATTTCCTTCTTCAGCCGGAGGATTCTCCCACTTGCCCCTCAGTTCCGCTGTCTTGTTCTCATCTCGTACGTTCCAGTTGAGAACAGCTTTGCCGTCGAGTAGTGTGTCTTGTAGTCGATATATGCCGACGAGGTTGAAGGTGCGGAGCGGGTACCAAACGTTCATTATGAGCTGCTGCGATTCTGTCTCCGCCTAAAAAAATAATGTTAAATTGAAAACGACTCGACATCATTCCACGAGATTAAACCTGAAATGAAATAAAGAAATTCAGAGAAATTTTGGGCTACCTGCTTTGGTGTATTATTATTTATTTATTTCCAAAAACATGTCCGGCTCAAAGCGGAGGCCAAACGCCATGACATAGAATGATCATTTTATACACAACAGAAGACAAGTAAACAAACACAACAAAACAAACAATTCATCATAAATACCATAATTAAATCTGAAATAAACTGAAACATAATAATACTGATAAAGGGGCCCACTGACTATCAGTCCGCCGGACGATATCGGCCTGTCAGTTGTTCGGAACTGTCAAATTTTTGTTCTAACTGACAGGCCGATATCGTCCGGCGGACTGATAGTCAGTGGGCCCCTTAATTAAACATAATAAAACAACATTTATACATATACATACATTGGTGTATACATATATTGGTTACATTCTCCCACTGAAATTTTCTCTTAGTCAATATCGTTTATCCTAGGGTGTATTTTAACTTCAAACCCTTACATGGCGACCCTGCACAGGGCGCCTGGAAAAGGTAAAGGAACAAGCCTTGTTGAGCCACAATAACAAAAGATCCTTATGGTCCTCGGGACCAAGATCTTACTGGATCTTACTGATGTTTGTGACTAAGTGCGCATCGGGGTACTAGTGCATAAAAAATCCAAGTATTAACCGACCATTGAATGTTATTGCCCTATTTCAGCTCTAGCTTTAGTGTTCTGACTTGTTCGTCAGAACGAATAAAGCGTCATTGAACGCTTGAGCAGAAATAAGCATCATCTACCCTGAACTCTCGTTTTCACTTGACTCCAAAACCTTACCTTACATGGCGACCTTGCCAGAATCACTAAGAAATGGAAGACAAAGCCTTGAAGCGTTTCAACCGCTCAAAATTTTTCAACATTTTAAATATTTTTTTAATAATGTGAAGGTTTACAAAAGTATTTTAATTTTTTCCAGTGTTCAAACGATATAAATTATGATTACAAAAATTAAAAAAATATCATGCATAGAGCTAATTGTATTAAATATAGACTCGCCTTCTTCTTCTTCCTGCCCTTATCCCACGTAATGTGGGGTCGGCACAACATGTTTTTCTCTTCCATTCTCCTCTATCTTACGTCACCACGGCACACTCCTTTCTTTCTCATATCCTCTTTCACACAATCCATCCATCGCTTTTTGGGTCTACCATACGCTCATAGACTCACCGAGGTCATGTTAGTGACGTGCAAATCGTAATTAATTTAAGTATCAGCCGCCTATTTAATCTTGCTGCCCTGTTTAAGCTCCTTATCAATAGCTTCATATTCGTTCTCGAAGGTCAAAGTCCTGTTGCCATGTATCGCGGTCAACTTGAGTTTCTTGCGCACCTTATTTATCCCGTTACTTTATAACACTCGTTTTTACAAAATACCGAAACCTTACCTTACATGGCGACCCCGCCTGAATCACCAAGATATGGGAGACAGAGCCTTGAAACCAGAAGACATTTGATTGATCCCATGGGATCTAAATGTCGTTAGGGACTATTATGAGAAGATAAACTTACCGAGGTCATATTAGTCACGTGAAGGTCATAATTAATCCAAGTATCAGCCGCCCATTTAATTTTGCTGCCCTGTTTAAGCTCCTTATCAATAGCTTCATATTCGTTCTCGAAGGTCAAAGTCCTGTTGCCATGTATCGCGGTCAACTTGAGTTTCTTGCGCACCTTATTTATCCCGTTACTTTATAACACTCGTTTTTACAAAACTCCGAAACCTTACCTTACATGGCGACCCCGCTTAAATCACCAAGATATGGGAGACAGAGCCTTGAAACCAGAAGACATTTGAATGATCCCATGGGATCTTAATGTCGTTAGGGACTATTATGAGAAGATAAACTTACCGAGGTCATATTAGTCACGTGAAGGTCATAATTAATCCAAGTATCAGCCGCCCATTTAATTTTGCTGCCCTGTTTAAGCTCCTTATCAATAGCTTCATATTCGTTCTCGAAGGTCAAGGTCCTGTTGCCATGTATCGCGGTCAACTTGAGTTTCTTGCCCACCTTATTTATCCCGTTACTTTATAACACTCGTTTTTACAAAATTCCGAAACCTTACCTTACATGGCGACCCCGCCTGAATCACCAAGATATGGGAGACAGAGCCTTGAAACCAGAAGACATTTGATTGATCCCATGGGATCTAAATGTCGTTAGGGACTATTATGAGAAGATAAACTTACCGAGGTCATATTAGTCACGTGAAGGTCATAATTAATCCAAGTATCAGCCGCCCATTTAATCTTGCTGCCCTGTTTAAGCTCCTTATCAATAGCTTCATATTCGTTCTCGAAGGTCAAAGTCCTGTTGCCATGTACCGCGGTCAACTTGAGTTTCTTGCCCACCTTATTTATCCCGAACACTCGTTCTTACAAAATTCCGAAACCTTACCTTACATGGCGACCCCGCCTGAATCACCAAGATATGGGAGACAGAGCCTTGAAACCAGAAGACATTCGATTGATCCCATGTGATCTAAATGTCGTTAGGGACTATTATGAGAAGATAAACTTACCGAGGTCATATTAGTCACGTGAAGGTCATAATTAATCCAAGTATCAGCCGCCCATTTGATTTTGCTGCCTTGTTTAAGCTCCTTATCAATAGCTTCATATTCGTTCTCGAATGTTAAAGTCCTGTTGCCATGTATAGCGGTCAGCTTGAGTTTCTTGCCCACCTTATTTATCCCGAACACTCGTTTTCACAAAATTCCGAAACCTTACCTTACATGGCGACCCCACCTGAATCACCAAGATATGGGAGACAGAGCCTTGAAACCAGAAGACATTTGAATGCTCCCATGGGATCTTAATGTCGTTAGGGTCTATTATGAGAAGATAAACTTACCGAGGTCATATTAGTCACGTGAAGGTCATAATTAATCCAAGTATCAGCCGCCCATTTGATTTTGCTGCCCTGTTTAAGCTCCTTATCAATAGCTTCATATTCGTTCTCGAAAGTCAAAGTCCTGTTGCCATGTATCGCGGTCAACTTGAGTTTCTTGCGCACCTTATTTATCCCGTTACTTTATAACACTCGTTTTTACAAAATTCCGAAACCTTACCTTACATGGCGACCCCGCTTGAATCACCAAGATATGGGAGACAGAGCCTTGAAACCAGAAGACATTTGAATGATCCCATGGGATCTAAATGTCGTTAGGGACTATTATGTGAAGATAAACTTACCGAGGTCATATTAGTCACGTGAAGGTCATAATTAATCCAAGTATCAGCCGCCCATTTAATTTTGCTGCCCTGTTTAAGCTCCTTATCAATAGCTTCATATTCGTTCTCGAAAGTCAAAGTCCTGTTGCCATGTATCGCGGTCAACTTGAGTTTCTTGCGCACCTTATTTATCCCGTTACTTTATAACACTCGTTTTTACAAAATACCGAAACCTTACCTTACATGGCGACCCCGCCTGAATCACCAAGATATGGGAGACAGAGCCTTGAAACCAGAAGACATTTGATTGATCCCATGGGATCTAAATGTCGTTAGGGACTATTATGAGAAGATAAACTTACCGAGGTCATATTAGTCACGTGAAGGTCATAATTAATCCAAGTATCAGCCGCCCATTTAATTTTGCTGCCCTGTTTAAGCTCCTTATCAATAGCTTCATATTCGTTCTCGAAGGTCAAGGTCCTGTTGCCATGTATCGCGGTCAACTTGAGTTTCTTGCCCACCTTATTTATCCCGTTACTTTATAACACTCGTTTTTACAAAATACCGAAACCTTACCTTACATGGCGACCCCGCCTGAATCACCAAGATATGGGAGACAGAGCCTAGAAACCAGAAGACATTTGATTGATCCCATGGGATCTAAATGTCGTTAGGGACTATTATGAGAAGATAAACTTACCGAGGTCATATTAGTCACGTGAAGGTCATAATTAATCCAAGTATCAGCCGCCCATTTAATTTTGCTGCCCTGTTTAAGCTCCTTATCAATAGCTTCATATTCGTTCTCGAAGGTTAAAGTCCTGTTGCCATGTATCGCGGTCAACTTTAGTCTCTTGCCGGTTTCGTATGTGAACACGTCCATCACACCGGTCACGTTGAAGCGCGTGGCGTTTTGCAGGTGGAAGACGGTCGCTTGTTTTACATCCTGGAATTCGAAGTTAGATTAAAGGCGTTTGATATTAGAAACGAACATTAAAAGCCAGCAGAGCACAATGGCTGCGTGTGCGTAGACGTGCACATGTGCATGCACTAAAATGTTTGAGCCGTGCAAGCACACGTCGCGCAAGCGGTGTGCCGTCTCTCATAAGGATCTGTACATTACAACGCGCACGTGACGTCTACCGGACACGCATCCGATGTCCACAGGCCTTATGGGTAATTTTTATTAGATATAAGATCAAAAATCTGTCACTTTTTATAGATGCTAAATCTAAATGAAAATAGATGCCATATATACTAAAACGAAAAATATGGTAAAGGCCCTCGGTGGCTAAGGCTGGATTCGAACCAGCGCCTTACGCTTTAGCGGCTGGCATTATAACGCTTTAGATAAGTATCAAAAATTGAGATCTCTAAAGGTTAGCCACATTGCTGGTACTTCCTATCTGAATTACTCAGAAGAAAGAAGGATTCAGAAAAAGCAAGAAAAACGGCGCCGTTGTCCCTATCATACCATTATGTTATAAATTACAAATCAAATCATTTTTGTTCAATCTTTTGATTTTGACTTTGATTGCCAGTTTTAATACTCACAGTGTTACCAGTCTCATCGTATTCATGTATATATTTGACGCCGACCGGCATGCGGTCGTTAACGACCTCGATGTCGGTGGTAGCCAGATCTAGATCTCTTGAGCTCTTGCTCAGTATTTGCCTGAAGGACGCTTGGACGAAACGCTCGAGGTCGAAGTCTACGGTCGCGTCGCCGGTGCTTTCTTTTTCACCTGCATAAAATAGGGTACATTAGTCAATTTATATTAAGTGCTATGGTGTAGGTGTGAACAAAAAAATGGCTTTGATAGGAATCGTGTGTATTAGGTAGTCTGCCACATTAGATGCCAAGCGCTGCCTTCTACAGTACACGTACGCTCCCTTGCGCATTGAAGGCGCGAAAAAGGAAAATGGTAACGTTTAAATGAGGGCTATCGTTTTTTTGCTCACCAGTTGGCGCCTCTGTTGATGGTGGTCCAAAAGACTATAGAAAAGCTGTCAGTCATTGAAGTGACGAGTGACATTTGTCATTTCGAACTATGGAAAAGACCACCATCTACACTAGCGCCCCTAGCGGCGAATTTATACGCGTTAGCCCTCATTGACATTGACACTTCGCACCGATGAACAGGGGGCTCATTCGTATATTCGTATATTGTGCATTATATAAACCGTGGCGGTCTTATTCGATCAGACGTTTATGTATTCTACTTCTACGTCGTTAGTTTTAGCGCGATGTAGAAATCGCTTCAATCGGAACAGCGCCATCTAGCGATCGATTGGATCACCTTTACCGTTAGATGCTCAATTGCTCACATACCCGTCATACCCCGTACAGTGTACAGTACCTGCAATAATATGTTACTCTCCGAAGGCCGCAAAAATATGTGACACGCTCTTATGGTTCTACAAATAAGATCGTGTCAGATATTTTTTGCGGCCTTCGTTGTGTAGCATATTATTGCAGGTGACTGTACCAAAGAATATACGTAGTGTGTGTCGTAGTGTTGACAAGATGTTGCCTCGCGAGCGGGAGTGGGATAGCAACAACAACCTGCGGGTTCTGTCGTGTTCGTGTGCGTTGTGTTGACTGTGGCATCTTGTTCAGCCAGAATAGGTAGCCATACACGCACGGATTTGCCTGTCGGATCTGCCTGAAAGATGTGTCTGGCGGACACATCCGCCAATGTGTGGCGAGAAATAGACACAGATGGGCAGCGGACGGGCATCCGGCGGACAGATCTGTGTCTATTTTTCGCCACACATTGACGGATGTGTCCGCCAGACACATCTTTCAGGCAGATCCGACGGGCAAATCCGTGCGTGTATGGCTAGCTAATGGGTCAACGTGATACAAATGTATTCTACGTCGACACATCGTTAGCGCGGTATAGAACTCGCTTCAACCGGTACAGCGCCATCTAGCGATCGATCGGGTCAGTTTTCCTGTTAGATGCTCCCATAGACTACATACCTTGTACGTAGACATAGTCGGTGTTGACAAGATGCTGCCTCGCGAGCGGGAGCGAGATAGCAACAACGCCCGCTTGCCTAAAGCCTGCGGGTTCTTTCGTGTATGTGTGCGTCGTGTTCACCGTGGCGGTCTTATTCGGCCAGAATAGCTCCACGTGGTTGTCCGATTGCTCTTCCAGGTTGTTCATCTAGAAAATAATGGAGATTTGGATTAACATTTAGTAAGACTAACGTGTATTAGTATTAATGGTAAGAGTGTTTTCACATTGGCCGATCCAATATCGGATGTAGGATCCTACAGCCGCGAAGTCAGGCCGCGGCGTCTTTAGCGGTCACGCACACTACAACAAGCATTATGCCTACACATACGCACACAAAAAAATATTTTTCTCAAACATGCTATGTAATATTGATATTACGTTCTTTATATTAGGCTGGGAAGTATCACGTTTCAGGCGCGGCTAGAAGAGAGGTCTGTAATGAAATTTCATACAAAGTTGCAGGCCTAGGCCGGGAAGTGGCTTTTTTAAAATTTCTATTTCACATATAATTGTGGCACAGCATCATGGCATTCAGCCATTTTTTTTTTGAACCTGACGGGCTCTATGGCACTATGGCCATTCGAGCGGTAGGACTGTGTGGGGGGATGGTAGCCTGGGGAAAATCCAGGACCCTTCCGCATCACACGAGACGGTTTTGCTACGCTGGAAGCTGGAATACTCCTAGTTTAAAAAAAAAACGATATTTGATTGATATATATAGTTGGTCAAGCAAATCTTGTTAGTAAATAAGAACAAAAAAAAACTATACTCATCCTTTTCTTTTGGGTGTTAGTACTAGTGTAAGACAAAGATAGTATGATTTTCTCTGTCTATGTTTGAAATAAGACAGTCCTTTGACAAACTATATACCTATATTAAACGTTTGAGAAAGCACTATACACACATCGGCGTGAAAACGGGTTGTCGGCCTCATAACTATCCGGCATCACTACGTTCGGCCGTATATTCTATTCGGCCGGCAACCCCTTCCTTCCCGGCCTCAGACTCTGTAGTAATGTACTAATAGTGAAATGATTTAAGGTTATCTCATTACGCGCGCTGCGCGGTGAGCGACAGTACGCGGCGCGCGGCCGACGTGACTGAAGCTTGGCAGTATAAACTAGCGAAAAAAACCGGCCAAGTGCGAGTTGGACTTGCGCAAGAAGGGTTTCATATCATTACGCTAAAAAATGGCAAAAAAAATCACGTTTGTTGCATGGGAGCCCCACTTAAATATTAATTTTATTCTGTTTTTAGTATTTGTTGTTATAGCGGCAATAGAAATACATCATCTGTCAAAATTTCAACTGTCTAGCTATCACGGTTCATGAGATACAGCCTATTGACAGACAGACAGACAGACGGACGGACAGACAGACATAGTAAATAGGGTCCCGTTTGTACCCTTTGTGTACGGAACCCTAAAAAAGCAATGAATATCTAAAAAACTTACGGTAAATATGGACTTGAGCCACGGCAGCCGTTGGAAGGGCGTGGTGACGTTGAAGTGTCCGTCCGTGTGCCGGAAGCCTCCGTACCGGATGTCCACCTCCCCCACCTTACTGGTGCCTGGGTAGTGCATCTCGCCTCTGTCATGAAAAAGAAAAGATACTAGTATATTGTCATCATGATCAGCCTTACAGTTTAACATACATTTAGAGGCAGAAGCAGGGATCGAATACCGGTATATTTTTCATACAAATGAACCGGTATTCAATTTCGGTATCTCGGTTGTTTATGTATATATGTCCTTGAGGAAGTGGCAGACGACCAGCCACTTGGTGGTCAACCGTCGAAAAGGATTTGAAAGCTCAGAAGCTTGCACCAGTGACAACCCAGGATAGAATATCCTGGCGCCGATGCACAAGGAGGCCCGACCCCAGATGAACTGGGACAGAGGCAGGAAGAAGAAGGTTGTTTATGTATATTTTTCCATTTCATTTAGGTGATATGATAACTCATTGTCCTTACCTAAATACCATTCTACAATATCAAAGACATATTTCAATTGCTAAGCGATATTTAGATTTTAAGTTATACCGCTCACGATCCCTGGGCAGAAGTACATAGCTAAGCAGGTCAAGTGTCCATAATGTTAACACACGCGCTTTAGTCTAAAAAAAATCGTGTCCAGATGTTTCAAGCGGGGTCGCTTTGTTTGTCACAATTATTGAAAGTCATAATGTAATGATTGTCAGATTATCATTACTTAAAATTAAATTAAATTAAATTAAATTACTCCAACTCACCACCACACCACAGGGCGGACACGCTATACATCAAAAATCACTCGCGTTTCCATGTGTGAACGGTACGTCCGTACACATGCGTCATAGTGTGAGTAAGTTGCTTAAAAATAGTACTGAGAGCACGCCAGAAGTCCGCCAGATTTCTGTCGCGGGGCGAGGTAATTCGAGTCGGAGCGGGGCGGGGCGCGGCCGTTCTGTATGATAATACTATTACTTATTCTGTGACCACACTCTAGGACGGCCGGACGGCAACTCCCTAGCAGACGCCCGTCCCCACTGCGTCCACGTGACGTTTGAGACGGAAACAAGAAGGTAACAACACTACAGTGGGTATGCACTTTTGCAGCTATACTAACTTGACAATCTGGTATCCATGTACGAAGTCCTTCTCGTAAATCCCATACAGATCGAGCGTCGATACATCGACGTAAAGCGGGCTGTTCAACACGTATTTGAGTTCTCGCGTCTCGTTGGTGTCCCAGCGGTAGTTGATGAGGTTGTTAATGGTCTTGTAACGGTCTTCGGTAAATGTGTATGCACTTTATGGGCCACCACACACTAGCGTCTTTTGAGCGTCAGCGTCTAGACAGCGCTATGGAAAATGGCGTCGCTGCGTAGTTGCGTCAACGTTGCGTCGAGAGTTGACTAGACTCCGCCGCTCGTCAGCTATATAAATGGAATTCGTTCATACTGGGTATGCACTTTTGCAGCTATACTAACTTGACAATCTGGTATGTACGAAGTCCTTCTCGTAAATCCCGTACAGATCCAGCGTCGATACATCGACGTAAAGCGGGCTGTTCAACACGTATTTGAGTTCTCGCGTCTTGTTGGTGTCCCAGCGGTAGTTGATGAGGTTGTTGATGGTCTTGTAACGGTCTTCGGTAAATGTGTATGCACTTTATGGGCCACCCCACACTAGCGTCTTTTTAGCGTCGGCGTCTAGTCAGCGCTATGGAAAATGGCGTCGCTGCGTAGTTGCGTCAACGTTGCGTCGAGAGTTGACTAGACGCCGCCGCTCGTCAGCTATATGAATGGAATTCGTTCATACTGGGCATGCACTTTTGCAGCTATACTAACTTGACAATCTGGTATCCATGAACGAAGTCCTTCTCGTAAATCCCGTACAGATCCAGCGTCGATACATCGACGTAAAGCGGGCTGTTCAACACGTATTTGAGTTCTCGCGTCTCGTTGGTGTCCCAGCGGTAGTTGATGAGGTTGTTGATGGTCTTGTGCTGGCGGTCCTCGGACGTCCAGACGACGGTCGCGTTGCCGTCAAAGTTGGTGTCCAGGAGAACCATCTGGAAGACACCGTTGTGTTTAGGAAACGTATAATTAGCTTCTACTCGCTACTTCGTCCGCGCAGAAAGCGTAAAACATTCTCACATTTTCCAAAATAATCAATTGGCACCATGTAAAGGAGCTGTAGAAAATAGGATTCGACAAGTCACAACGCCACCGCCTTAATTAGGTACAGTAAGATGTAGATAGAGTAAGACGAAATGACTTCGTCAATCCTGTCGGCATAAAGGCCATGTACTCTGCTTCGATTGATGACAACGCAACAAAATAAAATCCTACTAGTAAACTCGTTGGCGATATGAAACTGGCGCGCGTGATGAAAAAACCTGTACATAGAGCGATAATAAAGATCACTCTCATTTCGTGGCTAGCGACCGAATCTAATAAGGTATTTGACTGTATTTAAATAAATTATTTTACACCATGCAAGAAATAAAGCACCAAACGTAGACAGCAGTTATTTTTACACAATTTATATTTTAAACCCCGTATAAAATTATAAAGAGTAGAGAATTTGATTGTGACGTCACATGCTAGTGTTTGATATAAATTTCATAGTAGCACAATCGTTTTGACAGTTCGAAAAAAGAAGCTAATTTTACTAGTAGTCAAATACCCTATTAGAGTTGCTTAGACTCGGTTGATAGTCTACACGGGCGCTTCATAAAACTGGCCGTTGCAGTGCCTTGCCTCCGTACGCTATTAGATAGAAATAATATAGCAGTAGTCAAAGAAACACAACAGAACTTGCAGCAGCTGGTAGTTGTAAATTCTGTATTAATAGGTACTTATGTATGGTAGCGAAAGTTGGGTATGGCAGAAGAGGCATCAGAGCCAAGTGAATGCAGTGGAAATGAGAGCGTTGAGAAGTGTGTGTGGTGTGAGATTACAAGATAGAATTAGGATCAGTGTTATAAGGGGAAAGTGTGGACTGAGCGAAGATGTAGTGACAAAAATTGAGAAAGGTATGTTGAGATGGTTTGGACACGTGGAAAGAATGAGTGAAAGAAGGCTAACAAAGAAAGTGTATAAGGGAGAGGCAGAAACGGGAGTTGGAAGGGGCAGACCTCGGCGGACTTTCTCTGATCAGAACAGGGAAATCCTGAAGAAAGGCCAGGTCAAGAGCAGCACCCTAAACCGGCGAGCGTGTATGAGGAATGTTATGAAAGTGAAGGAAGCGAAAGAGGTATGCCAGGATCGTAGCAAGTGGAAATCCGTGATCTCTGCCTACCCCTCCGGGAAATAGGCGTGATTATATGTATGTATATATGTATGTAATAGGTACTCACGTTGCCTCTAAAGCCAGTAAGAATGCCAGTAACGTCAGTCCTATATTCGGCTACTAAGTCCTTTCCTTCGCCTCGAGGGCCGGTCACACTGCCATCGACGTAAATCGTATGGACATCCAGGTTAGGCTTCGGCAGGATCGCATTGATGATGAGCTTCACTCGTTGGTTCATAGCGAGACCGAAGGACGCGTTTGCACCGATTCTGGGGGGTTAAACAGAACACATATTAAATCACATTTACAATCGGGTCTATCGCGAATTTATTTTGTTACCTTTATTTACCGACGTTTCGACACAGGTTTCACTGGTCGTGGTCGTGGTGGTTTTGCTGGGACGTCAGTTAGCTGCGACCACGACCAGTGAAACCTGTGTCGAAACGTCGGTAAATAAAGGTAACAAAATAAATTCGCGATAGACCCGATTGTAAATGTGATTTAATATGTGTTCAAAACGCGAAAGTTTTAAATGTTAAACAGAACATTTTAATCGAGACGAACCTATTTACAATCGTATCTTATTTTAAATAATTTCTAACATTTATAATTTACCTAAATTAAATGTAAAATGCTCGAGCATGTTTCTTGTCTACATAAGAAAGATAAGATCAATTATGAAATGTCTTGAAACAGTCATCTCGTGGTTCGAACTAATTAAATGTTCATACTTAATTAGGTATTCTGGTTTTTGCGTTGTGGTTAGTCCAACTATTATTTATCAGCATCAGCAGCTATTTATGTTGAGGTTTTGAGCATTAATTCCATATCTATTCCATATTATACACGGTGGCTAAATAATAAGTGCATTTCCCATGCCAGGGAGGTTTTGGGATTATACTGAGCAACTTTTACTATGGGACCAACCACGAAATCGCAAAAAAAAATTTAACCTCCCATAGAAAATGGACCAGCCGAAATGTATGAAACAGCCAAATTTTTTTTCATGATTTCGGGGTTGGTCCCTTAGTAAAAGTTGCTCAGTATAATCCCAAAACCTCCCTGGCAACGGGAATGTACTTATTTTTTAGCCACCCTGTATACAGTCACGAAATAACTAATGGCGTTCATAAACGCCAGTAAGGCGTGGCATAAGGTGGTAAGTATTTAGTTAATAAAGAAACATATTATATTTGAATTCTGAAGACATTTTTTTTGCTAGCAGTTATAAAAGAATAATAAATCTTACTGCCAAATGTGATCGAGATCCATCTTGAAACCAGCGTCGTTCTTTAAGAGTCCCTCTGGGGTGGTGCTGTTGCCGAAGTAAATGTCCAGGTCTACGCTTTTCTTAATGTCTTTAAGGTTCTGCTTGCCTAGTGCCTGTGGAATTCATGTCATATATTTAAAAAAACCGGCCAAGTGCGAGTCGGACTCGCCCACCGTGGGTTCCGTACTTTTTAGTATTTGTTGTTATAGCGGCAACAGAAATACATCATCTGTGAAAATTTCAACTGTCTAGCTATCACGGTTGATGAGACACAGCCTGCTGACAGACAGACGGACAGAGGAGTTTTAGTAATAGGGTCCCGTTTTTACCCTTTGGGTACGGATTCCTTAAAAAACAGTCTAAAACTAATTTAAAAAAGCGTCTTTAGCATTATCGTCTGCAAAAAATAGAACAAATACACTCAAAATCAATAAAAACGGCTAATTTCTTATGAATCAATGTAAAGTAACCCTTTATTTTCATTGCTTTTAAATGTGTGACCAATGTAACCATACATCCAGAATTCTAGACAGACGATAGACCATAATTCAAAACCCATCACATGGCGACCCTGCCACGATTTCAATCTCTATAAACATTCATGTTACGATACCTTTATATATAGATCGCCAATCAGGAAACTCCATTTTAGGTCTCCATTTCCTTTCATGTCTGGCAAGTCGTATTTGCATATAAGATAGCCAGTTTTCGGGCCGAAACTAAAACAAAATATCGCACATTAGAAATACAATATTTAAAAAAAAAAAAAACAAAAAAAAAATGTAAAGTATCGTATAAAGTTCCCACTATCATGACATAAATAAATAAATGTAAGTTTACATCAGTTTAAGTACAGCTTAGTTTAAATGCTAATATTTTTTACAATTAATTCTTTGTACCTATTTCACCCTAAGGAGGATTCGACGTGACTGACATTGACTGAAACATCAATCCTTACATGTCTTCCTTATTCCTAGACCCTAGAACCTAATTGGTTCAGCAGTTCAGCACTGAGCATTTCAGAGGCATTTCCTTCCATAATCGTCAGTTTTCTCAAGAGTAGGTTTAAAAAGAGGAATAAACAAATTTGAAGGGTAGGCATCTTGTATGTGACCTGGAATCGCAAGTGTCCATTTGGAAGCTTATTAGTTGTTAAAAAGTTCCATCAAAATACTTACAGGAAGTCGGAGTCTGCTTTGATCGAGCTGAGCCTTTTGATCGGAGTAACTGCATCTACTTTCATGACGCGCCGGAGATCGGGGTAAGAATCCACGCGCGATTTGAAGTAATACTCTTTGCCTTTCGATTGAGGCATGTCAATCTGAAATATTTTGTAAGGTTAGATTCACAATCATAGGCTAGTGTACCAACAAATATGTCCGTCAGTTAGATTATTAAAAAATATTTTACAAGTATTTTTTAATTTGTCAATCAAACTATTATGTTAGCCGTTACATTCGACACTTCTCTTTCACACGCTTATCACATAATAAGTAATAGTACTACCGTACAGAAAGGAAACTTCCTATAAAACCGACGTTTGACAGCGGTTCAGGGTCGAATCATGCTGTCCCTTTCTAATATATGACACTATTCCTTTCGGCTATTTAGGGTTGTCAAAATTCAAGTCATTATCTTATCTGTGACGTCAAGTTGTGGCAACCCTAATAATTGCTCGGAGCAATGCTGAGCCGAACGGAGGCGAGTTTGCTCGAAGGTAATATTTGTAAAACTTGACAATTTAAAAGTGCTTGTTGCTAGGCCTATTTGAATCATGGAGACTATATCAAGGAGCCAAATCTCTATGTATGAAAAGTGTCCATCAAAAAACAGTAATTAGGCGGCGCCACCATACACCGAAATACTACCAAAAACAACCTACGTAATTTGGTCGGGTTATTTGTTGGTTCATGTTATACTCATGTCCCAGAGCCTAACTAGCGCCACCGGAGAGATTAGGAACTATTATTTAAAGCTGAAAGCGGTCACTTTTGCAACAATTCTGCCATAAGAGATTGGCATCCTTTCTATACCATCCATAATTTAAATATAGTTATTTTCGTTACAAGTGCGGAAAAGAGGAAATTCGAAACGAGTGGCGATAAATTAAAACACGACCGCAGGGAGTGTTTTAAATCGACACGAGTTGCGAATTACCTTTTCGCACGTGTATCGAACAACGTTTTACAGTACATATGGCCCTTTAAACTTTCGATATATGCACGAAAAGTGCACTTTACGCACTAGTGCGAGAAAGTAGCACCATATGTACTGTAAAGAATATTTTGACTTTGACTTTGAAGCAAGCAGTGTGACACCCCTGCTCTTATGTCCGCAGCGCGAGAGATAAGGATAGCAATACTTGTACCGTGGCGCTGAGGTCGGTGTAGTTGGCCTCCAGCTCCGCGCGCGCGCGCACGGTGGCGGCGACGGCGCCGGCGAGCTGCGCGGACACGGCGTACAGCGCGCGGGACGTCTCCGTCTTCATGCGCACCGTCAGAGATAAGGATAGCAATACTTGTACCGTGGCGCTGAGGTCGGTGTAGTTGGCCTCCAGCTCCGCGCGCGCGCGCACGGTGGCGGCGACGGCGCCGGCGAGCTGCGCGGACACGGCGTACAGCGCGCGGGACGTCTCCGTCTTCATGCGCACCGTCAGAGATAAGGATAGCAATACTTGTACCGTGGCGCTGAGGTCGGTGTAGTTGGCCTCCAGCTCCGCGCGCGCGCGCACGGTGGCGGCGACGGCGCCGGCGAGCTGCGCGGACACGGCGTACAGCGCGCGGGACGTCTCCGTCTTCATGCGCACCGTCAGAGATAAGGATAGCAATACTTGTACCGTGGCGCTGAGGTCGGTGTAGTTGGCCTCCAGCTCCGCGCGCGCGCGCACGGTGGCGGCGACGGCGCCGGCGAGCTGCGCGGACACGGCGTACAGCGCGCGGGACGTCTCCGTCTTCATGCGCACCGTCAGAGATAAGGATAGCAATACTTGTACCGTGGCGCTGAGGTCGGTGTAGTTGGCCTCCAGCTCCGCGCGCGCGCGCACGGTGGCGGCGACGGCGCCGGCGAGCTGCGCGGACACGGCGTACAGCGCGCGGGACGTCTCCGTCTTCATGCGCACCGTCAGAGATAAGGATAGCAATACTTGTACCGTGGCGCTGAGGTCGGTGTAGTTGGCCTCCAGCTCCGCGCGCGCGCGCACGGTGGCGGCGACGGCGCCGGCGAGCTGCGCGGACACGGCGTACAGCGCGCGGGACGTCTCCGTCTTCATGCGCACCGTCAGAGATAAGGATAGCAATACTTGTACCGTGGCGCTGAGGTCGGTGTAGTTGGCCTCCAGCTCCGCGCGCGCGCGCACGGTGGCGGCGACGGCGCCGGCGAGCTGCGCGGACACGGCGTACAGCGCGCGGGACGTCTCCGTCTTCATGCGCACCGTCAGAGATAAGGATAGCAATACTTGTACCGTGGCGCTGAGGTCGGTGTAGTTGGCCTCCAGCTCCGCGCGCGCGCGCACGGTGGCGGCGACGGCGCCGGCGAGCTGCGCGGACACGGCGTACAGCGCGCGGGACGTCTCCGTCTTCATGCGCACCGTCAGAGATAAGGATAGCAATACTTGTACCGTGGCGCTGAGGTCGGTGTAGTTGGCCTCCAGCTCCGCGCGCGCGCGCACGGTGGCGGCGACGGCGCCGGCGAGCTGCGCGGACACGGCGTACAGCGCGCGGGACGTCTCCGTCTTCATGCGCACCGTCAGAGATAAGGATAGCAATACTTGTACCGTGGCGCTGAGGTCGGTGTAGTTGGCCTCCAGCTCCGCGCGCGCGCGCACGGTGGCGGCGACGGCGCCGGCGAGCTGCGCGGACACGGCGTACAGCGCGCGGGACGTCTCCGTCTTCATGCGCACCGTCAGAGATAAGGATAGCAATACTTGTACCGTGGCGCTGAGGTCGGTGTAGTTGGCCTCCAGCTCCGCGCGCGCGCGCACGGTGGCGGCGACGGCGCCGGCGAGCTGCGCGGACACGGCGTACAGCGCGCGGGACGTCTCCGTCTTCATGCGCACCGTCAGAGATAAGGATAGCAATACTTGTACCGTGGCGCTGAGGTCGGTGTAGTTGGCCTCCAGCTCCGCGCGCGCGCGCACGGTGGCGGCGACGGCGCCGGCGAGCTGCGCGGACACGGCGTACAGCGCGCGGGACGTCTCCGTCTTCATGCGCACCGTCAGAGATAAGGATAGCAATACTTGTACCGTGGCGCTGAGGTCGGTGTAGTTGGCCTCCAGCTCCGCGCGCGCGCGCACGGTGGCGGCGACGGCGCCGGCGAGCTGCGCGGACACGGCGTACAGCGCGCGGGACGTCTCCGTCTTCATGCGCACCGTCAGAGATAAGGATAGCAATACTTGTACCGTGGCGCTGAGGTCGGTGTAGTTGGCCTCCAGCTCCGCGCGCGCGCGCACGGTGGCGGCGACGGCGCCGGCGAGCTGCGCGGACACGGCGTACAGCGCGCGGGACGTCTCCGTCTTCATGCGCACCGTCAGAGATAAGGATAGCAATACTTGTACCGTGGCGCTGAGGTCGGTGTAGTTGGCCTCCAGCTCCGCGCGCGCGCGCACGGTGGCGGCGACGGCGCCGGCGAGCTGCGCGGACACGGCGTACAGCGCGCGGGACGTCTCCGTCTTCATGCGCACCGTCAGAGATAAGGATAGCAATACTTGTACCGTGGCGCTGAGGTCGGTGTAGTTGGCCTCCAGCTCCGCGCGCGCGCGCACGGTGGCGGCGACGGCGCCGGCGAGCTGCGCGGACACGGCGTACAGCGCGCGGGACGTCTCCGTCTTCATGCGCACCGTCAGAGATAAGGATAGCAATACTTGTACCGTGGCGCTGAGGTCGGTGTAGTTGGCCTCCAGCTCCGCGCGCGCGCGCACGGTGGCGGCGACGGCGCCGGCGAGCTGCGCGGACACGGCGTACAGCGCGCGGGACGTCTCCGTCTTCATGCGCACCGTCAGAGATAAGGATAGCAATACTTGTACCGTGGCGCTGAGGTCGGTGTAGTTGGCCTCCAGCTCCGCGCGCGCGCGCACGGTGGCGGCGACGGCGCCGGCGAGCTGCGCGGACACGGCGTACAGCGCGCGGGACGTCTCCGTCTTCATGCGCACCGTCAGAGATAAGGATAGCAATACTTGTACCGTGGCGCTGAGGTCGGTGTAGTTGGCCTCCAGCTCCGCGCGCGCGCGCACGGTGGCGGCGACGGCGCCGGCGAGCTGCGCGGACACGGCGTACAGCGCGCGGGACGTCTCCGTCTTCATGCGCACCGTCAGAGATAAGGATAGCAATACTTGTACCGTGGCGCTGAGGTCGGTGTAGTTGGCCTCCAGCTCCGCGCGCGCGCGCACGGTGGCGGCGACGGCGCCGGCGAGCTGCGCGGACACGGCGTACAGCGCGCGGGACGTCTCCGTCTTCATGCGCACCGTCAGAGATAAGGATAGCAATACTTGTACCGTGGCGCTGAGGTCGGTGTAGTTGGCCTCCAGCTCCGCGCGCGCGCGCACGGTGGCGGCGACGGCGCCGGCGAGCTGCGCGGACACGGCGTACAGCGCGCGGGACGTCTCCGTCTTCATGCGCACCGTCAGAGATAAGGATAGCAATACTTGTACCGTGGCGCTGAGGTCGGTGTAGTTGGCCTCCAGCTCCGCGCGCGCGCGCACGGTGGCGGCGACGGCGCCGGCGAGCTGCGCGGACACGGCGTACAGCGCGCGGGACGTCTCCGTCTTCATGCGCACCGTCAGAGATAAGGATAGCAATACTTGTACCGTGGCGCTGAGGTCGGTGTAGTTGGCCTCCAGCTCCGCGCGCGCGCGCACGGTGGCGGCGACGGCGCCGGCGAGCTGCGCGGACACGGCGTACAGCGCGCGGGACGTCTCCGTCTTCATGCGCACCGTCAGAGATAAGGATAGCAATACTTGTACCGTGGCGCTGAGGTCGGTGTAGTTGGCCTCCAGCTCCGCGCGCGCGCGCACGGTGGCGGCGACGGCGCCGGCGAGCTGCGCGGACACGGCGTACAGCGCGCGGGACGTCTCCGTCTTCATGCGCACCGTCAGAGATAAGGATAGCAATACTTGTACCGTGGCGCTGAGGTCGGTGTAGTTGGCCTCCAGCTCCGCGCGCGCGCGCACGGTGGCGGCGACGGCGCCGGCGAGCTGCGCGGACACGGCGTACAGCGCGCGGGACGTCTCCGTCTTCATGCGCACCGTCAGAGATAAGGATAGCAATACTTGTACCGTGGCGCTGAGGTCGGTGTAGTTGGCCTCCAGCTCCGCGCGCGCGCGCACGGTGGCGGCGACGGCGCCGGCGAGCTGCGCGGACACGGCGTACAGCGCGCGGGACGTCTCCGTCTTCATGCGCACCGTCAGAGATAAGGATAGCAATACTTGTACCGTGGCGCTGAGGTCGGTGTAGTTGGCCTCCAGCTCCGCGCGCGCGCGCACGGTGGCGGCGACGGCGCCGGCGAGCTGCGCGGACACGGCGTACAGCGCGCGGGACGTCTCCGTCTTCATGCGCACCGTCAGAGATAAGGATAGCAATACTTGTACCGTGGCGCTGAGGTCGGTGTAGTTGGCCTCCAGCTCCGCGCGCGCGCGCACGGTGGCGGCGACGGCGCCGGCGAGCTGCGCGGACACGGCGTACAGCGCGCGGGACGTCTCCGTCTTCATGCGCACCGTCAGAGATAAGGATAGCAATACTTGTACCGTGGCGCTGAGGTCGGTGTAGTTGGCCTCCAGCTCCGCGCGCGCGCGCACGGTGGCGGCGACGGCGCCGGCGAGCTGCGCGGACACGGCGTACAGCGCGCGGGACGTCTCCGTCTTCATGCGCACCGTCAGAGATAAGGATAGCAATACTTGTACCGTGGCGCTGAGGTCGGTGTAGTTGGCCTCCAGCTCCGCGCGCGCGCGCACGGTGGCGGCGACGGCGCCGGCGAGCTGCGCGGACACGGCGTACAGCGCGCGGGACGTCTCCGTCTTCATGCGCACCGTCAGAGATAAGGATAGCAATACTTGTACCGTGGCGCTGAGGTCGGTGTAGTTGGCCTCCAGCTCCGCGCGCGCGCGCACGGTGGCGGCGACGGCGCCGGCGAGCTGCGCGGACACGGCGTACAGCGCGCGGGACGTCTCCGTCTTCATGCGCACCGTCAGAGATAAGGATAGCAATACTTGTACCGTGGCGCTGAGGTCGGTGTAGTTGGCCTCCAGCTCCGCGCGCGCGCGCACGGTGGCGGCGACGGCGCCGGCGAGCTGCGCGGACACGGCGTACAGCGCGCGGGACGTCTCCGTCTTCATGCGCACCGTCAGAGATAAGGATAGCAATACTTGTACCGTGGCGCTGAGGTCGGTGTAGTTGGCCTCCAGCTCCGCGCGCGCGCGCACGGTGGCGGCGACGGCGCCGGCGAGCTGCGCGGACACGGCGTACAGCGCGCGGGACGTCTCCGTCTTCATGCGCACCGTCAGAGATAAGGATAGCAATACTTGTACCGTGGCGCTGAGGTCGGTGTAGTTGGCCTCCAGCTCCGCGCGCGCGCGCACGGTGGCGGCGACGGCGCCGGCGAGCTGCGCGGACACGGCGTACAGCGCGCGGGACGTCTCCGTCTTCATGCGCACCGTCAGAGATAAGGATAGCAATACTTGTACCGTGGCGCTGAGGTCGGTGTAGTTGGCCTCCAGCTCCGCGCGCGCGCGCACGGTGGCGGCGACGGCGCCGGCGAGCTGCGCGGACACGGCGTACAGCGCGCGGGACGTCTCCGTCTTCATGCGCACCGTCAGAGATAAGGATAGCAATACTTGTACCGTGGCGCTGAGGTCGGTGTAGTTGGCCTCCAGCTCCGCGCGCGCGCGCACGGTGGCGGCGACGGCGCCGGCGAGCTGCGCGGACACGGCGTACAGCGCGCGGGACGTCTCCGTCTTCATGCGCACCGTCAGAGATAAGGATAGCAATACTTGTACCGTGGCGCTGAGGTCGGTGTAGTTGGCCTCCAGCTCCGCGCGCGCGCGCACGGTGGCGGCGACGGCGCCGGCGAGCTGCGCGGACACGGCGTACAGCGCGCGGGACGTCTCCGTCTTCATGCGCACCGTCAGAGATAAGGATAGCAATACTTGTACCGTGGCGCTGAGGTCGGTGTAGTTGGCCTCCAGCTCCGCGCGCGCGCGCACGGTGGCGGCGACGGCGCCGGCGAGCTGCGCGGACACGGCGTACAGCGCGCGGGACGTCTCCGTCTTCATGCGCACCGTCAGAGATAAGGATAGCAATACTTGTACCGTGGCGCTGAGGTCGGTGTAGTTGGCCTCCAGCTCCGCGCGCGCGCGCACGGTGGCGGCGACGGCGCCGGCGAGCTGCGCGGACACGGCGTACAGCGCGCGGGACGTCTCCGTCTTCATGCGCACCGTCAGAGATAAGGATAGCAATACTTGTACCGTGGCGCTGAGGTCGGTGTAGTTGGCCTCCAGCTCCGCGCGCGCGCGCACGGTGGCGGCGACGGCGCCGGCGAGCTGCGCGGACACGGCGTACAGCGCGCGGGACGTCTCCGTCTTCATGCGCACCGTCAGAGATAAGGATAGCAATACTTGTACCGTGGCGCTGAGGTCGGTGTAGTTGGCCTCCAGCTCCGCGCGCGCGCGCACGGTGGCGGCGACGGCGCCGGCGAGCTGCGCGGACACGGCGTACAGCGCGCGGGACGTCTCCGTCTTCATGCGCACCGTCAGAGATAAGGATAGCAATACTTGTACCGTGGCGCTGAGGTCGGTGTAGTTGGCCTCCAGCTCCGCGCGCGCGCGCACGGTGGCGGCGACGGCGCCGGCGAGCTGCGCGGACACGGCGTACAGCGCGCGGGACGTCTCCGTCTTCATGCGCACCGTCAGAGATAAGGATAGCAATACTTGTACCGTGGCGCTGAGGTCGGTGTAGTTGGCCTCCAGCTCCGCGCGCGCGCGCACGGTGGCGGCGACGGCGCCGGCGAGCTGCGCGGACACGGCGTACAGCGCGCGGGACGTCTCCGTCTTCATGCGCACCGTCAGAGATAAGGATAGCAATACTTGTACCGTGGCGCTGAGGTCGGTGTAGTTGGCCTCCAGCTCCGCGCGCGCGCGCACGGTGGCGGCGACGGCGCCGGCGAGCTGCGCGGACACGGCGTACAGCGCGCGGGACGTCTCCGTCTTCATGCGCACCGTCAGAGATAAGGATAGCAATACTTGTACCGTGGCGCTGAGGTCGGTGTAGTTGGCCTCCAGCTCCGCGCGCGCGCGCACGGTGGCGGCGACGGCGCCGGCGAGCTGCGCGGACACGGCGTACAGCGCGCGGGACGTCTCCGTCTTCATGCGCACCGTCAGAGATAAGGATAGCAATACTTGTACCGTGGCGCTGAGGTCGGTGTAGTTGGCCTCCAGCTCCGCGCGCGCGCGCACGGTGGCGGCGACGGCGCCGGCGAGCTGCGCGGACACGGCGTACAGCGCGCGGGACGTCTCCGTCTTCATGCGCACCGTCAGAGATAAGGATAGCAATACTTGTACCGTGGCGCTGAGGTCGGTGTAGTTGGCCTCCAGCTCCGCGCGCGCGCGCACGGTGGCGGCGACGGCGCCGGCGAGCTGCGCGGACACGGCGTACAGCGCGCGGGACGTCTCCGTCTTCATGCGCACCGTCAGAGATAAGGATAGCAATACTTGTACCGTGGCGCTGAGGTCGGTGTAGTTGGCCTCCAGCTCCGCGCGCGCGCGCACGGTGGCGGCGACGGCGCCGGCGAGCTGCGCGGACACGGCGTACAGCGCGCGGGACGTCTCCGTCTTCATGCGCACCGTCAGAGATAAGGATAGCAATACTTGTACCGTGGCGCTGAGGTCGGTGTAGTTGGCCTCCAGCTCCGCGCGCGCGCGCACGGTGGCGGCGACGGCGCCGGCGAGCTGCGCGGACACGGCGTACAGCGCGCGGGACGTCTCCGTCTTCATGCGCACCGTCAGAGATAAGGATAGCAATACTTGTACCGTGGCGCTGAGGTCGGTGTAGTTGGCCTCCAGCTCCGCGCGCGCGCGCACGGTGGCGGCGACGGCGCCGGCGAGCTGCGCGGACACGGCGTACAGCGCGCGGGACGTCTCCGTCTTCATGCGCACCGTCAGAGATAAGGATAGCAATACTTGTACCGTGGCGCTGAGGTCGGTGTAGTTGGCCTCCAGCTCCGCGCGCGCGCGCACGGTGGCGGCGACGGCGCCGGCGAGCTGCGCGGACACGGCGTACAGCGCGCGGGACGTCTCCGTCTTCATGCGCACCGTCAGAGATAAGGATAGCAATACTTGTACCGTGGCGCTGAGGTCGGTGTAGTTGGCCTCCAGCTCCGCGCGCGCGCGCACGGTGGCGGCGACGGCGCCGGCGAGCTGCGCGGACACGGCGTACAGCGCGCGGGACGTCTCCGTCTTCATGCGCACCGTCAGAGATAAGGATAGCAATACTTGTACCGTGGCGCTGAGGTCGGTGTAGTTGGCCTCCAGCTCCGCGCGCGCGCGCACGGTGGCGGCGACGGCGCCGGCGAGCTGCGCGGACACGGCGTACAGCGCGCGGGACGTCTCCGTCTTCATGCGCACCGTCAGAGATAAGGATAGCAATACTTGTACCGTGGCGCTGAGGTCGGTGTAGTTGGCCTCCAGCTCCGCGCGCGCGCGCACGGTGGCGGCGACGGCGCCGGCGAGCTGCGCGGACACGGCGTACAGCGCGCGGGACGTCTCCGTCTTCATGCGCACCGTCAGAGATAAGGATAGCAATACTTGTACCGTGGCGCTGAGGTCGGTGTAGTTGGCCTCCAGCTCCGCGCGCGCGCGCACGGTGGCGGCGACGGCGCCGGCGAGCTGCGCGGACACGGCGTACAGCGCGCGGGACGTCTCCGTCTTCATGCGCACCGTCAGAGATAAGGATAGCAATACTTGTACCGTGGCGCTGAGGTCGGTGTAGTTGGCCTCCAGCTCCGCGCGCGCGCGCACGGTGGCGGCGACGGCGCCGGCGAGCTGCGCGGACACGGCGTACAGCGCGCGGGACGTCTCCGTCTTCATGCGCACCGTCAGAGATAAGGATAGCAATACTTGTACCGTGGCGCTGAGGTCGGTGTAGTTGGCCTCCAGCTCCGCGCGCGCGCGCACGGTGGCGGCGACGGCGCCGGCGAGCTGCGCGGACACGGCGTACAGCGCGCGGGACGTCTCCGTCTTCATGCGCACCGTCAGAGATAAGGATAGCAATACTTGTACCGTGGCGCTGAGGTCGGTGTAGTTGGCCTCCAGCTCCGCGCGCGCGCGCACGGTGGCGGCGACGGCGCCGGCGAGCTGCGCGGACACGGCGTACAGCGCGCGGGACGTCTCCGTCTTCATGCGCACCGTCAGAGATAAGGATAGCAATACTTGTACCGTGGCGCTGAGGTCGGTGTAGTTGGCCTCCAGCTCCGCGCGCGCGCGCACGGTGGCGGCGACGGCGCCGGCGAGCTGCGCGGACACGGCGTACAGCGCGCGGGACGTCTCCGTCTTCATGCGCACCGTCAGAGATAAGGATAGCAATACTTGTACCGTGGCGCTGAGGTCGGTGTAGTTGGCCTCCAGCTCCGCGCGCGCGCGCACGGTGGCGGCGACGGCGCCGGCGAGCTGCGCGGACACGGCGTACAGCGCGCGGGACGTCCCCGTCTTCATGCGCACCGTCAGAGATAAGGATAGCAATACTTGTACCGTGGCGCTGAGGTCGGTGTAGTTGGCCTCCAGCTCCGCGCGCGCGCGCACGGTGGCGGCGACGGCGCCGGCGAGCTGCGCGGACACGGCGTACAGCGCGCGGGACGTCCCCGTCTTCATGCGCACCGTCAGAGATAAGGATAGCAATACTTGTACCGTGGCGCTGAGGTCGGTGTAGTTGGCCTCCAGCTCCGCGCGCGCGCGCACGGTGGCGGCGACGGCGCCGGCGAGCTGCGCGGACACGGCGTACAGCGCGCGGGACGTCCCCGTCTTCATGCGCACCGTCAGAGATAAGGATAGCAATACTTGTACCGTGGCGCTGAGGTCGGTGTAGTTGGCCTCCAGCTCCGCGCGCGCGCGCACGGTGGCGGCGACGGCGCCGGCGAGCTGCGCGGACACGGCGTACAGCGCGCGGGACGTCTCCGTCTTCATGCGCACCGTCAGCGGCGACCCGCTGCCTTTGGGGACCAGAGTCAGCGCCATCTGAAAAACGGAACTAAATAAGTAACCATAACAAACATAATAATTCCAAAACAAAGTTATAAACAGCATTGTGCAAAACTTCATCTGCTACCTCTCTACATCCAGCGTAATATATCCGACGTAATATATATTATGAAAATTGCTCAGAACCATGTAGACTGTCCTGATCTACTAGCCAACTTGAATTTCACAGTCCGCCCACGCATATCCTCTCGCACCAAAAAAACCTTCCATATTCCCTCCGTTCATACTAATTACAGGAAAAACTCCTTCCTTCTAAGAGCTGGTAAGTCTTTAAATCAGCTTTGCAAACGTCATGATCTCATCGATCTGTTCTGCGATAGCTTTAGTTCGATACGTAAGCTAATGTCTCAGGACTTTTCCCACTGTTAAGTGTTAACAGTGGAAAAAGTGTTAACTCAACATTGTATCTCTATCCTGTTCTTTTTTCTCTCTTTTGTTCTTCTCGTTAACTGTTTAAACCAATTTTCCCTCTCTAGTAAGACAAGTAAAGTATATTTATAAGTTAGTAAGTATTATTAGTTGTAATTTCGCACACCATGCACTTTACGCAGTTTCTATCTGTGGAAACTTGTAATTGGCTCACTGCTTCTATGTTATTACCTAACGTGTTACTTCAGCTGTAAGTTTTCCTAATAAATAAAAAAATAAAAATAAAAAAAAAACATACAACCGAATTGATAACCTCCTCCTTTTGAAATCTTGAAGTCGGTTAAAAAGTGCCCTTGAATGCCTGAATTAGTCGCCATGGTGCTCAAGAATGGTGCTTGAAGTGTATTAATAGGCTTTAACAGGCTTTAATTAGAAAATTAACTTTAATTGCACTTTTGTTTTGTTTACAATTTATCCATTTTAGTTTTATCCATTTATCCATTTTAGTTTTATCCATTTTTTATCCATTTTTGTTTTATTTTCCATTCTTGTTTTATTTTTGTTAAAATGAAAGAGTATTGTTGTAACATTGTTTTGACAACTTGGAATTTATATTTCTAGTTTAATTTAGTATTTATATAAGTCACATGGTTTTCATACTATTTTTTAGGAAACTGTAAGTCTATAAGTCTATTACCCTATATTGTAACAAGTTATTAATATAAGAGACTGTTTGTTTATAAATAAATAAATAAATAAAGAATATCGTCAGGTGACAACCAAAACTCAATATTTAATTGCAAAATCATGTGAATTCTTACATTCCTACTTTAATTCCTTCTCGCTTTTGGAAATTGTAGAAATGACATATTAAAAAAAAAATACCTCGAGAGGATCTCGGTTAAGGACTTGTCCAGAAATGCCGTATTCCGTGGTGTCCGTAACGAACGATCCCGTCACGATCTCGTTCTCAACTTCACCTATTAGTTTCATTGTTCTGTAAAAAAAGAAAAATATAAACTGAAATAGATATCATACATAATATTGTCTTCGGTTACCGCGATAGTTACTCATGAAATAAAACTATGAAAACGGATTATATCGCTACCCGGATTATTATCGATGTAATCCGTTTTCATAGTTTTATTTCATAGATATCATACACTAAACTAACAAAATATGGATTGTACTATCGTCCGAAATAAATGATTTTTATTTTTATTTATTTATTTACTAAAGAAAAAGTAATCAAGTCCGCCGGTAGCCTAACATTTCATAAAAATAATTTGATTTGTTCCCTAGTTGGAAAAGAAAAATAATTACCAACAACATGGCTATTGCCGGACCGTATGTATTTGCTAATAAGGTTTTACAATCACTCACTAAATAAGGAATATCTAGTATTTTTTTCTAAAATTTCCAGCAACTTGAAAGTATATGTCCGGTAAGTAGGTACTGTTAAACATATCCACATTAAAATGGGACGGTTATGGTTTACAACTGCCAGGAGTAATGTTGCGGGTGGGAAATTGAACTGTGCGAGATATGAGACCAGGGTTGAGACCCTGATGATACAACGGCGAGAGGCCGGTGAGGCGCTCGGGCGATGGTTGCCAGATAATTTGTTATTTTAGTTAATTGTCGGTTAGCCGGCCGGAACTATGGTTATTTTCACTCGATTTTAGTTCAGGGAGTGGAACTGTGGGCTACGGCTGCGGAGAGGAACAGAGCGTTCAAAATGCAAAACCGCGCCATTCGTGTAATTGATAGAAAGCCGGTGGACCATCCGGCACAACAGTTGTTAAGTAAACACAAGATCCTTACCCTACCCTGTGTATACATACTGGCCGCGTGTATGTACGTTAGGCAAAACATACAGAACTATAAACGTTCTAGTAGTGAGCGACGTCCCCGGCTACTTGCCCCGAGGCGCCGACTCGCCAAATCACGACGGTCACTCAGCGTCATGGGACCAACTATTTACAATTCATTACCCTCAGATATACTTAACTTAAATAGTAACCAAGTATTTAAATCTAAACTTAAACTGCTGCTTATAGAAAAAGCATTCTACAGCATTGACGAATTTATAAATACTCGATGAGGTCGTTGACTTCTGCATGGTAATTTAAAAAAAAATGAATGTTAACTATATTTTAATCTAATAATGTTTTTTTAAGTTTAAAAATGTTATGAAATATGTAATTCATTATATTAACGAACATATGTGCATATATTTTTTTTATATAAATGTAAAATGTGACCTGTAAAATTTGCTTTTACCAATAAAGTTCTGTGTTCTGTATTCTGTATTAGTATCTTGAGAGAGATTTGTCGACAACATATCGTACTCACTGGAAGTTTTCATGTGGTGTACTCAACGCGACGCTGAGTGAGGCAGGTCGCTGGTCGGCGCGCAGCGAGTAGTGCGCCGTGTCGCAGTTCACGTCGGCGTTCAGTAAGCGCTGGCCGTTCTCCAGTCGGTACAGGAGGGACACGTCGGACGGGGGTAGTACAGAATACAACGCCGAGCGGCCCGTGAAGCGCACGTAGCGCTCGGGCGATGGGTGCCAGATGGCTGTCGCGAAGAACTGAAGGCACACGATTACATAAATTACATAACTTGTTTAAAAAATACTACCCCAGCAAAGATAGATATAACTCCGTAATAGATGTTTACAGTCTAAGGAAAAAACGGAAAAAATCAAGAAAATTTGATTCTCGTTCAGGGCGCCACTAGTTTTGGCCCACTGTCGTATAGATGGCGTTGACTGTTTCGTTTGTTATTTAACAATTTTAAAGCATATCAGTCAAAGAACATGGGTCAAAATAATAAAAATAATTAATGCATTTAAAAAAAATCATTTATCTATATTAAAATACATTTTATCGTATTTTTATAAATCTTCATTTTTAGTTTTAAAGTGTGTCGAAAGATGGCAGTGAATTTACTAGGGTTACAAAATTTACTATGACAGTACCGCTCTAGTATAAGTTACTCTATGCCCAGCACGTAACGAC